>NC_053156.1:226237415-226325318 GCF_016835505.1 Polypterus senegalus | reverse complement strand
AGGCAGGGATCAGCTCTGAAAGTCACACACCATACAAACATCCATACTTAGTCATTCATCCATCACTAAAGCCAGTTAATCTAGTAGTTACAGAGGCAGCACTAGGCACAAAGGCTTTGCTGGATTCATTTACAGAAAGTCCTCATGCTTTGCCAATTATTCAGTTGTGCTCATCTTTAAGGGGCAGGAGGAGAACCAGCACAAAGCCCATGTTGGCATGGGGGAAAAAGCGAAAATCCAGGACAGACTGTGACATGGCTTAGATTCAAACCCTGATCATAGGATCCATAAGAACTAAACACTGTCCCAACTAAATATACATCAATTTTCAAATCTGATTAATCCAGTTCACTGTTGGAGTCCATCTGGGCAGCAGTGACCTTAAAGTAAGCATCAACCCTGGTCAAGATGCTGGTTTCAACTAAATAGAACAGTCTCAATCCATATAAAGGGACCAGAGCCTACACGAATTGAATTGGCCACAAGTAAATAACCAGCAGCAGATGGGACGCCAGTTCCAAATAAAAATGTTAAATGCATTAATTCTGCTTTTTGTTATTTTTTTCCTCTCTCAAAGGGGCATGTAGCCTGGAGGCACAGAAAGTATTAATGCCCCCTTACAGACTATTGTTAAATTTCTTGGTTAGCATGCCTGCTGTAAGGAGTTTGTTTATATTCTTGAGAAGTTGCACACATTTCTTGGGGACTGTGCTCTCCTGATAGCGTTGGGACATTCTGTCAGGTTGATTAAAAGTACTAAATTACCTGTAGGAGAAGTGGATGTGTGGCCGAGTGTACATAATACAACTTTATAGGGGGTCTGACCTATTTTTCCTTCTTCTTTTGGCTGCTCCCGTTAGGGGTCGCCACAGCGGATCATCTTCTTCCATATCTTTCTGTCCTCTGCATCTTGTTCTGAAACACCCATCACCTGCATGTCCTCTCTCACCACATCTGTAAACCTTCTCTTAGGCTTCCCTCTTTGTCTCTTCCCTAGCAGCTCTATCCTTACCATCCTTCTCCCAATATACTCAGCATCTCTCCTCTGCACGTATCCAAACCAATACAATCTCGCCTCTCTTGACTTTTTCTCCCAGCCTTCCAACTTGAGCTGAACCTCTGATGTACTCATTTCTAATCCTGTCCATCATCGTCACACCCAGTGCAAATCTTAGCATCTTTAACTCTGTCACTTCCAGCTCTGTCTCCTGCTTTCTGGTTAGTGCCACTGTCTCCAACCCATATAACATAGCTGGTCTCACCACCGTCCTGTAGACCTTCCCTTTCACTCTTGCTGATATACATCTGTCACAAATCACTTCTGACACTCTTCTCCACCCATTTCACCCTGCCTACACTCTCTTTTCACCTCTCTTCCACAATCCCTATTACTCTGTACTGTTGAGGACTGTTTGACTTATGTTAGGTAGATTGCCCAGAGGGGACTGGGTGGTCTCTTGGTCTGGAACCCCTACAGATTTTATTTTTTTCTCCAGCCTTTGGAGTTTTTTTTTTGTTTTTTCTGTCCACCCTGGCCATCGGACCTTACTCTTATTCTATGTTAATTAATGTTGACTTATGTTTATTTTTTATTGTGTCTTCTATTTTTCTATTTATTTTGTAAAGCACTTTGAGCTACATTTTTTTTGTATGAATATGTGCTATATAAATAAATGTTGATTGATTGATTGATCCCAAGTATTTAAACTCAGCCACCTTTGCCAACTCTACTCCTTGCATCCTCACCATTCCATTGACCTCCCTCTCATTTACACACCTGTATTCTGTCTTCTTCTTATTGACCTTCATTCCTCTCCTTTCTAGAGCATATCTCCACCTCTCCAGGGTCTCCACAACCTGATCCCTGCTCTCAATACAGATCACAATGTCATCAGCAAACATCATAGTCCATGGGGACTCCTGTCTAATCTCGTCTGTCAACCTGTCCATCACCATTGAAAATAAGAAAGGGCTCAGAGCCGATCCCTAATGTAATCCCACCTCCAACTTGAATGCATCTGTCACTCCTACCACAGACCTCACCACAGTCACACTTCCTTTGTACATATCCTGTACAACTCTTACATACTTTTCTGCCACTCCCGACTTCTTCATACAATACCACAATTCCTTTCGAGGCACCCTGCTATATGCTTTCTCCAGATCCACAAAGACACAATGCAACTCCTTCTGGCCTTCTCTGAACTTCTCCATCAACACCCTCAGAGAAAACGTTGCATCTGTGGTGCTCTTTCTTGGCATGAAACCATACTGCTACTCACTAATCATCACCTCACTTTATTTTTTTCCTAACTGGTGTAAATTCCAGCTTCATCACTTGTGTGCCTTTCCCTGGTGATGATGGCCTTATTAGGCAGGTACATAAGATTAATTGTATAAAGTCTACTTCACTTGAATTTTCTGTTGGCAAACTTTTGGACCTGCTGGCAAACAAGGTCATTCAATTGATATGTCTTGGCAAACAACTGCAATATAAAATTTAGTGTTCAATAAATGTAACAATTGGGAAAACTCATTGTACAAGGTTTATTAAGAATTCAATTTAAATAAAACAATTAAAAATATTCACAGCAATCCATAAAAACAATTAAAATGTTTCTATATCTAGACCAAATTTATACACATTTTATCTCCTGGCATTTTAAGTAAATTATATAACGCACCTGAAAAAGAGCAAACATTACAAATTCATTTTAGCTTAAGAATACTATAATAAAAACATCCATTTTAAATGTTAATGCTGATGTATGACAGAACTGTAATATAATGGATTGCATTGTACAGTAGTCTTCATATCACTGGGCCAAATATAAACTGTAAAGTTTTCCTCTCAGAATTCTAACATTTAAAATACTTTCTGGATTCCTATGTCGTATACAGTTCGTCTGTGTATACATACTGTCTGGAAAAGCAACAATGTTCTTAGACATGGCCATTTTTGCATCTTGCCTTCACTGTATTAATATGTTAATGAGACATTTTAAAATGAAAAGCACTGTACAAATGTATGGACATATCCGTTTCTTTCCAATTTTACAAATATTGACATCTTTAACAGTGGTATGAATATCCTCCATTACGTTGTAAATGGGTCTTGTGAATAAAGTACAGTAGATACCAAACACATAGTGCAGAAGACAAGTGGAGTCACTATGCTGTTAAAACATCTGAAAGTTTATAAGAGTAATATTAATGTGAACCCCATAACCTCATTTTAAAAGAATACAAATGTAAACTATACACATTTCTCCTGAGCTCGGATACTAAAAGGTCTTTAGATAAAATAGTTATTTAGCCATTGTAGCATGTTCATTCTCCCATGGAGAATAGGATTCTAGAATCTTTCTTCTCAGTAGATATACATCACAAAGTAGTCCATTGTCTTTTTTTTTTTGTTCCTTTTACCCTTTCAGTTCAGCTTTAGGCCCACTGGACCTGAGCATTCCCTCCATGTTTTTTTGGTTCCATTACAGGTAGCCCATGCAGCTGGTCACTAATGTCCTTTAACCTCTTCTCCTCTAAAAACGTCACTAAAGAGTTTCTCATATCCACCACATCTAGCATCTCTGCCAATACTCTCTCTTCTTCCCTGCGATCCTCCATGGTTTTCACTGAATCTGAAAACAGGCAAAAAAAAAAATATTACCAGCTTTCATATTAACCATCAGAGAAACCCAAAATAATGTAAAATGGAGCAAAGACACTGGAGTGTACATTGGGCTTTTTTCTTTCAGCAAACCCAACACCCCACCCATTTGAACCACCAATCATGTCAAAAGTCAAGGCAAACAAGCCTATTTAAAGATACATGACTAAATACAACAGGAATTAGAGTCTACACAGAACACAGTATCCCCCTTCACCATCCATTAGTTCACAAAGTCTTGTAACCCAGTTGATCAGTTTCTCTTTGAGGCGCGTGGTTTGTCAACCTCCCCGAGTTCCAGGGTATTTTGCATATGACCATTATGGGGATGTCAGAAAAACTTCCTGTGCTTGCTGGCTGACTTGAAGAGGCACATGTGAAGTAATGTAGAAAATAAACGTGTTAGTTGTACATTGGCATACTGGCCTGATCCATCACACGGCTAAAAATGTATATGAACCCAAGAACTTTGTCAGCTCTTTATTGTAGCAGATAATGGTCCTCACATGCACCCTGTTTCGGAGCTTAATGGGTAGGGGGTTTTCACTCTTTTGGCTACATCATCATCATCATCTGTCATGTCACAACTCAAATGAGGGCTGAAGCAGGTGGAGTAAGAGAAGCCAGTCAAAGGGAAGTTTCAATTCACTGGCAATCACAAGGTAGGCTAGCAACATTCCTACTCTCTAGTGGTTTGTGGCCAGGATGTGTAGCATTGTAGGGCAGAAGGTACTCTCAAAACTTATCCTTCATGTATAATTCATGTGGTATGCACATTTTTGGAGTTAACATTGGTTATGTCTGACCTTGTCCCACTGTGATATGTTATAGATAGCATTTCAGGAGAAAACACTTGATTTGCAGTTTATTTGCGGTTTAGTCAGCATAAAAATAAATTAAGGAATAGCTCCAATTTTACATGAAAATAAAAATCAAACTAAATTGATTGTGTGTACTTATCTCTGCAATTACAATGAAACTACAGAAACACAATTTCTTATTGATCTGACTATTATGAGGTGAGCAGTCAACATTATGTCAATACTGTGCTAGTTCAGGGGCACTGTCCTCCCAATTCATCCTGCTGAGTGTTGCCACTTCAAAGTCCATTCATGTGAAATTTCCCCAAGGAAATTCTCATTTCCCACAGCACATAGACATAGTATCAGCCAGATGAGCTTGTACTGTATGTTCTCATTCAGAACTCTGTTTTTGCGCTTCATTTCCCTTCACATTAGATTCAGGGATGTGGACAGCTGTCCAGGTGTGTTAAATGAACCACTGAGCACATATGAATTGCAGCCCATTGTGAGCTGTTGTTCTATTAAGCAGACCCCACTGCCATAGCAGCTCATCAAGGTGCAGAGAGTGATTGTCTGGAAGGTTGTGAAAAAGGGGGTATTGCACTCACCCACTTCTAATGAGAGTTAAGGACTCACAATAAGTGTGCGTGGTGAGCTGGTGTTTCTCTATACATGTTTCTAGGGGGCAGAAGGCTATCTGTTTAGATGAGCTGGACTAGGAGAACCCGACTCCCCACAAAGGATGAAAGCAGCATACTGTTTTACTAGAAACTCAATGTCTTGTATAGCGTGTTGGCCTCTGATTAAACACCTTAATCACTGTTTCAGTTTCACCATTCCCAGACGACCTTCGTATGCGATTTGAAGAACTTTGAAACCAGTGAATTTGTGTCTAGTCTATAAAAGCTAACTGTTCATTAGTAAGTGATTTCTTTCTGATGCTGGACAACACTTCTTTGTGTTCACTGTGGGCCAATGTAACTGTAGAGCATTTCTACCAAGTCTTCCTGAGCATCACAGTGGTAGATGATACTGGCCTTGAAAGGGGAGTCACAGCACTGCTATATTTAAAAAAAAAAAAAACATACCCTGTAGAGTCTGCCTACCCATCTGAATAGCTTTAGTGGTTTGTGTCATGACCCCTGTATTGTCAGCAGAGGTGTGAAGACTTGGTGATCAGTGCAACTTTGTTTAATACATTTGTATAAATAACTTTTCGCAAGGTTTTATCTACTGTTCAAGTGTTAGGTCATATGACAGATCCAGATACATCAATGGCCCTTAAAAATAGTCTGTAGACCATGATTAATGTAGGCCCTAGGTGAATCAGATAACTTAAAACCTAATCCATTAAACAGATTAGATCCTAGGATGATCAAAACTTTTGGGAGCCACACACAAATGACACTGCAGACTGTGACATTATTATAATTTATGGATTGTTTTAAAAAGTCCTTTCCTGGTGGCATAATCAGTGCAGATGGCAGATTTGCACAGATGTGATTAGGCAAGTCCCATGTGGAAGCTTGGTAGCTGGCTAGGGCCAACTGCTGTAGATGAATTAAGTACAGTGTAAAAGGGAAAGAGAATGTTAAAGGGAATAGAGAATGGAAAGAAGGAAAATAAATCAGTCAGATGGAACAACAGAAAGAGGTATTGAGGTTAGTAGGTGAAAGTTTGCTGAGCAGTATACAGAGAGTAGAGTAGATATACTTAGGTGGAGAGTTGCTGAAGCTAGTGTTAATTGAGTCTCTTGAGCGATCGATTGGGTAGCTTAGAAGACTGGAGATAATATTTGCAGAGAGCTCCACATAAAGGTGTCCTATGGCAAGGTGGAAACGGAGTGGATTGCTGAAGTGATTGTTCGAAGGTGGGATATAGGGTTTGCTTCATCTGGCTTTAGACAAAGTTGTAACTAAGCTGCTTGCACTGGACAGGTTACTGAGGGCTTTGCTCATATTACCTGTTTCAATTAGTTTCCTGTAATTTTGTTTCACTTTAAAGCTATTTACTGAACTTGGCAAGACGTTTTATTGAAGAAAATTTATTGGAATACTCTTTGGCACTTTTACCCCTATTGAGTAAACTATGACCTTTCCACCTTTATAGTCGTAACTATCTCCCAAGTTGCTTGTCCAGCTCAGTTCATGAGCTGCAAGATAATTTACTGGGGATATGTTGGCTGCAGGCACGGGGCATCACACAGACCCAGTTGGAGCTTCATGACCCACTTGGAGGAGCAGGTCTGTTCTAATCAATGTTTATAATTGAAGCTGAAAAATATGTGCAAAAGTATCTTAAGTGTATGTTAAACAGACCCATTTTTTGCCCTGATGTAAATCAGATATTAGTTTAATACTGAGAGTCTAATAACGGCTCAATATCCATCCATCCATTATCTAACCTGCTATATCCTAACTACAGGGTCATGGGGGGTCTCCTGGAGCCAATCCCAGCCAACACAGGGCGCAAGGCAGAAAACAAACCCCGGGCAGGGCGCCAGCCCACCACAGGGCAGAGTTCAATATTACTGACATTATCCTCAAAGCATTTACAGTCCAGTTAGCACTCTCAAATTGGTTTAATTTTGACAGCATTGTTCCCTGACCAGATACTGGTTTGCACTATGGAATCTGTCCAAAATTATTATTATATCTCTTACAGTGCTTGCAAAGCTGACCTCAATGTCCTTGTGCACCCAATAATATTCAATCGTGCCATGTCAGTCTAGTACTGGAGAAAATGGTATTACTGATATTTTTAGTGAAATCTGTTCATATTTATTAATTATTTCAGAACTACAATTATGCGTGGTCTTCGTATTTTGTTGGGAGGGTTTCGCTGTGAAATTTGCAGTATGGGGGTGAAACATATGAATTAAACACCGTCAAAGTGAGAAGTATTCTATTCTATCGATCGAATTGGCTCTACAACTACAAAGAACAAAGAATTGTGGGGAAAAAGGTGCAAAGCCCAACCCATTGACCCACTTTATCTGCATGTTGAGAACCTGAAAATGCAAAGTGGAAATGCGTTTAACTTTTCATTTTTGCAGCTTTATTGCAGTTCAGGTTGAAAATGAAATTGCAAATGGATCATTTCATTTTAAATTTTTCAGCATTTCTGCTTGCAAACTTTGAAGTTGCAATTGAAAAGGAGAGATTACACTTTCATTTTATAATTTTCATTTTTGCAGAAAATGCCTCCATTATAAAAGTACTCCTGCTGAACTAAGACAATCAAGGCAATTGATTTCCTGGGCAGCTGAATTCTATAAGAACAGAAATAAATTCATAATAATGCTATGTGAATAACAAACACTTCACAATAATCCAAAAAAAAAATCTCTAGCAATGTCCCCAATCAAGACAAGCAAACCTGCTTAAATATTACCAAGTAAATACCATATAGACATAATGAGTGTCATCTGAGAATATAACGTTTGATACATGTAACCAGCTGTAGTCCAAATAAACACATCTCTTAAAACAAATATAGGTAAAGTGACTGCCTTGCTCTTATACCCTCCTGCTGCAAAAATTAATGAATGGGCATCCACAAGTGAAAACAAACATTATTATTTGTCATATGACAGACACCCATAATACAAAGCAGAAAAATACCACCTTAAATAAATATAAAAAAAAAAACACTTCACTCTAAGATTAAGAAAGAGGCAAACTGCTGACCTGGTTTCATCAAACAATTAGGGTTAATGACAATGACAGACAACTTTTTTTTGTTTATTTCGGCTTGTTCTTTCATTTGATACCACTTATGCAGAATTAAAAGTTTAGATTCAAGCATGACAGAATAATAAATAAAAGTGATAGCTCCTGATCAATAAATACATTAAAAAATTATCTAGTACGAAACAGTGTTTAGATAAGTAAAAGTACAGCTAATAAGGTATGTGGTAAACTGGAGGGCAAGAGAATTAGGCAGCAATTGGCAGAATGGAATTTTTAATACATATTTCCAGGTGCCACACAGTATTAAATCACATAATGCAAATAGACCTCCACTAATCCACCTCCCTAAAATCTGGTCCTTTGCTAATCCAGCATTAATGTTGGATTGGTACTAAAATTTTGACTTGGTATCAATACCAGTATTTGGACCTCAGTACTAGTACCAAATCAGTTGTAAAGCAATTGGGTCCCAAATGAAGCTGTGGATGTGGGGTCGAAGCAGTAAGCAATAAGGGGGGGATGGAGTCCCCCGTGAACTTAAAATTGTGCTGCACTTTGCACTACATGTTTCTTTATAGCCACCTCCCTGGTGTGCCATGCCATGAACCGCATTGAAGCAATAAATCCACAGGAAGGGGTCCCTTGTGAAGTCCAGAATGCCTAGAAGCAATAAGAGAGTGGAAGGGGAGCCTGTGAACTCCTAATTGCACCACAGTTCGCATCACCACACCTCTCTTCATAGCCCTAGTACATCACGCCACACCCAAACAAAAAAAGGTTTGGGGGGTAGAGGTCTGATTGAGAGAAAGTCTGATGCTTACTTCCAGCACATTCCAAAATGCTGGTACCTTTCCATTACAGGTACATCATTCCATTAAAATTTAACTTGCTTCTTCATTTGATGTTTGTTTCCTTTATTATCTAACTTGCACTGTTAGTGTTAACAGTGAGCCTTCTGTGATGCAGCATTTTCAGTAATCTGACATTTCTTAGGTCCCAGATTGATGAAGGTGCTCCTGCTTTATGTTATCTGTCTGTCTATATGTAGAAAAAACAATAATTTGTTGCTACATTTTTACGCGTAGTCTCGGTCTGTGGCGTCAAGTATACTGTTTTTTTTACACAGTTGTATATTGGAGCAGAAGCATGAAAACATGAGGTGTCCAGAGACTTACAGTTAATCCTGGCATTGACCATTATCCTGAACTCTCTACAGGGAGTAGCAGAGTGAAGGAGTTCACCTATGCTGCTGTCTGTCTTTACTGATGCATACGGTGTGACAACCCAGAAGCAACCTGTGGTGTGCCAACAGCACAAGCCTCATTATACCACTGTATATAATCAGTGGTCAATGGGTCTCAATTTTAGTGCCATTGGTTGATCAGATGTACTATATAACTAATATTTTTCTGTATAAAATATTTGTATTTTTTCTTTTTTTTTTACCAGGTGCTAATATCATTAGTTCAATGCTTACTGTTGAACCTGCTACACACAGTTCTTGGTTGTGTTAGTGTGACAGAGATTGCAGCAGAACTACGTATTAAAGGACATCACCAAATTAGGGTATTTGATATTGTTACAAAGGTGGTTTAAAGTTGATTTATTCAACGATAAAAACTGCAAAAAAAAATCTCAACTCTCCATTAGCATCAACGTCTCCAAAAAATGTACTCTCTCAAAGGCACCATCCTGTCCTATTCTTGTCATCCTTCTTCTTGAAAAACCAGCACCTCCATTAGTATAGAAAAAAAAATAATCATGCCTTATTCTGTTTAATCATGGCTTGACTCTGTCTCTTAATTTGCAGTACTTTTGTTTTAACTTTAAAAAGCAAAGAGTCATTGGTTGGATTTTGGGGTATACATTTATTTCCCCAGGGTTAGGTTTACCCCAAAATGTTGATATATCGAAGTACCCTTTCTTAGCAGATACCTACTGCTCTAGATGTACCATCCTGCCAAATTTCAGCTTTTTAACTAAACAGGTAGTGTTTTTGTTGATGGGTGAGTGAGTCAATCAGCTTTACAGTTTTATATACAGTATGTATACATATACAAACACATGCACTTTGCCTAGAATATGTTTTTGTATAGAACTGCCTCCGCTTCCTAACTCTCTTACAAGACCTTGGGGCCAGATTGCTATATCCTGTGAACTGTATCAACATGTAAACAATTAAGTTTCACCAAAAGATTTTTAAAATTTACCATCCATTTCCAGATACACTCTTAGCTCCTTTTCCAACATGCTTTGCTTATCTTCCAGTTCAAGCTGGCGTGACCTGCAAAAAATAGAGAAGTCTTAAAAGAAATCATGCATGTGCATACTTTATATACTTACAAAGTGTTGTTTATGGCACCTGTTATTTATTTTTATGTTTAAAATGTATTTCTCAAATTTGCTATATGTATTCCTATTAAAAAAATATTCAGACAACTAAAAAGGGATGCAGTGTTTTTATATCCTGGAGATATAACCATAAAGCCATAGCCTTTTCATTACTGGTGGCACTGCAATAGTGTTCTAAAGCAAAACAAGTAATTCTGCCAAAATACAAAGGTATATACAGTGGTGTGAAAAACTATTTGCCCCCTTCCTGATTTCTTATTCATTTGCATGTTTGTCACACAAAATGTTTCTGATCATCAAACACATTTAACCATTAGTCAAATAGAACACAAGTAAACACAAAATGCAGTTTTTAAATGATGGTTTTATTATTTAGGGAGAAAAAATCCAAACCTACATGGCCCTGTGTGAAAAAGTAATTGCCCCTGAACCTAATAACTGGTTGGGCCACCCTTAGCAGCAATAACTGCAATCAAGCGTTTGCGATAACTTGCAATGAGTCTTTACAGCGCTCTGGAGGAATTTTGGCCCACTCATCTTTGCAGAATTGTTGTAATTCAGCTTTATTTGATGGTTTTCTAGCATGAACAGCCTTTTTAAGGTCATGCCATAGCATCTCAATTGGATTCAGGTCAGGACTTTGACTAGGCCACTCCAAAGTCTTCATTTTGTTTTTCTTCAGCCATTCAGAGGTGGATTTGCTGGTGTGTTTTGGGTCATTGTCCTGTTGCAGCACCCAAGATCGCTTCAGCTTGAGTTGACGAACAGATGGCCGGACATTCTCCTTCAGGATTTTTGGTAGACAGTAGAATTCATGGTTCCATCTATCACAGCAAGCCTTCCAGGTCCTGAAGCAGCAAAACAACCCCAGACCATCACACTACCACCATCATATTTTACAGCTGGTATGATGTTCTTTTTCTGAAATGCTGTGTTCCTTTTACGCCAGATGTAACGGGACATTTGCCTTCCAAAAGTTCAACTTTTGTCTCATCAGTCCACAAGGTATTTTCCCAAAAGTCTTGACAATCATTGAGATGTTTCTTAGCAAAATTGAGACGAGCCCTAATGTTCTTTTTGCTTAACAGTGGTTTGCGTCTTGGAAATCTGCCATGCAGGCCGTTTTTGCCCAGTCTCTTTCTTCTGGTGGAGTCGTGAACACTGACCTTAATTGAGGCAAGTGAGGCCTGCAGTTCTTTAGACGTTGTCCTGGGGTCTTTTGTGACCTCTCGGATGAGTCGTTTCTGCGCTCTTGGGGTAATTTTGGTTGGCCGGCCACTCCTGGGAAGGTTCACCACTGTTCCATGTTTTTGCCATTTGTGGATAATGGCTCTCACTGTGGTTCGCTGGAATCCCAAAGCTTTAGAAATGGCTTTATAACCTTTACCAGACTGATAGATCTCAATTACTTCTGTTCTCATTTGTTCCTGAATTTCTTTGGATCTTGGCATGATGTCTAGCTTTTGAGGTGCTTTTGGTCTACTTCTCTGTGTCAGGCAGCTCCTATTTAAGTGATTTCTTGATTGAAACAGGTGTGGCAGTAATCAGGCCTGGGGGAGGCTACGGAAATTGAACTCAGGTGTGATACACCACAGTTAGGCTATTTTTTTTAACAAGGGGGCAATTACTTTTTCACACAGGGCCATGTAGGTTTGGATTTTTTTTCTCCCTAAATAATAAAAGCCATCATTTAAAAACTGCATTTTAAGTTTACTTGTGTTATATTTGACTAATGGTTAAATGTGTTTGATGATCAGAAACATTTTGTGTGACAAACATGCAAAAGAATAAGAAATCAGGAAGGGGGCAAATAGTTTTTCACACCACTATAAATAACAATTAGGTTGTTGTAAGTCAAGTGGTGTTGTAATCCCACTAAGTTAGGTAAAGTTATGTTTATGTGGAACATAAAGCCAGCCAATTAGGATTATAATGATTAGTATCACTTTTAAGTCTAAACATTTAATAATAATAAACAACAAGCAAAACTAACTAACCCCTAGAGGTGATAAAAGTAGCATGCTAACAAACAATGTAGTACTGTACTTCGAGTAACTTTGAATGCATGTATTACTTGGAAAATGATACTAATATTTCATTAAAACTGCTTAACATTCATATAGCAATTTCTATTAATCCTTTCACATCAATTCATATTTTAGAATCTATGTTCAGGAACATATAGCAATTGAGAAATCTAGTTCACTAAGTATGTTGAGTGATTTTCCCACCAAAAGCAAAGCGATGTATTAATGACTGCAGACTGATCAAGGCACAGTTTGTTTTGTAATCATTTTTAGTGAATATTATGTTGGAATCAAGGAAATACACAGTTCTTTGCAGGAAAGGAAAATCATATTTAACATAGGTTACAATCTCGTGAGCAGAAAGAACAGAACTTTGACAAGCAATTCTGTTCTGTTGTGTGGCGTATTCCTTGAATATATGCTGATTTATTTAAGTGGTACTTCTCTTATTGCTAATCAGCTGATTCGTGCCTTAATAACAGTATATAAATTATAAATACTTATTTTGATCTGAATGCAGATTTAACTATGCAATTTTTGTATACTTTATTAATGTATGGTAATATTAGTCTTCCAATATTTTATTGAATATCAAGCTACACTACTGTTCTTATATAAAAAGCATTTGTGTTCTAAGAAAGAAAAAAAAAAAGACATCCACAAAAATACCCCCTTTAGTTGTTTGTGCCTAATCAGGGCTCAATACTTAACAATTTAAGACTGAACAAACTGTGCTATTTTGAAACATTCAAATGACATGAAAAGAAAAAAGGTTGAGATCCCCTGGACTAGAGATATCAAATAACATTTGGTCTCATATGTGTCAGTGGTCTACTGTTGTTAAACATTTTCTTTAATTTTGACAAGTTTACTATTATTCCAAACTAGCTGAAACACCCAGCATTGCCCGGGAGGAAAATAAAGTTTTTTTTTTGTTTTTTTTTTAATTGTTTGAGAAAAATATAATTAGAAAAAAAAACCAAAAAAAAAACACAACTTTAAAAGTAAATTAACAAACAATGAAGACTCACTAATGTGCTTGTCTTGCATTCTTGTATGTATTATATCATCTAGTTGATGCTCAGAACTGGCCAACTGTATTCATTTCAAAAGCAACAGGTGCTCAAACATGAAGAATGCTGGCAGTCTCCTCCAGTTCGCCCTCTGGTGGTTGTTCCGAGTGTCAACTGGATGATAACATTCATACAGGACAGCAAGATTACCGCCCCCACCTCTCTACCCAGAAGGGGGTGGGTTTGGGATGATTTCATCCCACATTATTTTTAGTCGACCAATGAGAAACACGTGTACCAAGTTTAATGAAAATCGCTGCAGCCATTTCGATGAGATTCTGGAACATACATTCAAACGCACACACATACAAACATTGACTTTTATATACAGTATATAGATTATTCCGTGTTACTACTGTTGGCACTAACCAAGGTCCAAGATCATGCATCATGCTCAACTTTGCAGTGGTGTTTTTTTTTTGTTTTTTTTAAAGTGCATACCCAGATGGTATAAAGTTTTAGGGTGCCTCAACTTAAAAAGTTAAAACTTAAAACTATTTACATTTCAAAAAGTGATACTCATATCAAAATGTTACAGTTTAAACTAAATGACCATATTTAGAAGAAACAAGTTATAGCTACTCTATTTTCTTAATCTCAAAAGTTTTACTTAGAAGTTTTTTAGTCATACTTAATTCAAAACTACATGAGATCATTTAAAAACCATCTTTAAAAATCTAGTTTCATTTTTTAAGAACATCAAACTCGGCAGGGTTGCTGTGGCCCTCCATATGAAAAAACCCTGGTTTATTGCATTCTATTGAAGATTAGTTTTTGGAGACGCGGGCTTGTCAACTTAAATGGAAAATAGAATTTTTGAAAAAGGCACAAGTGTAATTATTTTGAATCAAATTCAATCGCAAATAGTCAAGTACAAACTGAGAATTGAATTGACACAAGTCACCATCAATTCATAGCTTTGTTTTATAAATCATGATGTTTAGTGACATGTAAAAGTAACATACAAAGTTTTGTAATAACTAAATTAAACTTTGCTGCTCTGGCTTTCTAAATGTTTATTATTAACAGTTTTTTGTTTTTGTTCAAGTTATTTCAGAATTTTAATTTCCAGTTCTGTTAAAATTAAAACTGTCACATGTACAGAGTACAGTGTGTGCTAATCGATATGCAACATGGCACCACTCTCTACTTTTATGATTAGTAAATATAACCACCATACCTCAGAAAGTATTATGAAACATGGATGGCACAGTGGCATTCTTGTTAGCATTCTGGGTTTGAAAATCTGCATATTCTCTGCGTCTGCAAATCTTTCTCAAGGCACTCCAATTGTAAGACTTGCATGTTAATTGGTGATACTTAATGGCCCTATACTAGTGTTCGTGTGAGTAAACATTGATTAGATGCTGTCGTTTGAAATGCTTTATTAGTATTGGTAGTGTTTTCTTGTTCACTAACAGCATCTTCTTAAAGAATAATAACAAAGAAGCTGTAATTGTAAAGCAGCGTTCCATTTGGGAACTGCCATTGTAGTTGTCATTTGTTTTGAGACTAACTGCAATAGAAGATCTGCTCATTTAGTTGCCCCTTACCTTTATCTGGTATATTTTAGCTTAAATGCACTTTATGTTAGAAAGCAATATTAATTTGTCAGGACAACTACATTAAATTAAAACAAACAAATAACTAAAGAATAACATAGCCTCAGGTTTTAGCTTACCAGTCAAATTAATTGCAAATTTCTTATACACAGTCTCTGCAGTTTGCGCCAGCTAATATAAAAACAATTCTGTGCCCAGTCTAAGTAGAGATTCAGTTTTGTTCCACATTTTTTCCTCTGTAATTGAGCTCAAACCTGGAAATGATCCTAAGAAAATACCACATTAAATAGTGTACCTGTTAGTACACTACTGCACACTATCAATTGACCCATAAAGGTCTGTTGCTGTATTAACAACACCTCACCACTTAGTGGAATAAATGGATGGGAATCCCTATATAAATATTAGGGCGTAACAGATTGTCATCAAGAATGTTTTTTTGTTCATTTCCAGCTTATTTTCTACTAGCCGACACCCGCCATAGCATACGGCATTCTAAGAATATGAACGGAAAACGATGAGAAAGGAATTCAGAAATCAAGAAGAAATAAATACTTATTGAAAGACGCAGTTGTGAATAGGTGTTTTGGTGGAGATGACAGATAATGAGTCGAAAGATCTAACCCTAGAAAAAGCCACGTACAACTGATCGTGGCTGAAGACTGGTTGTTAGAATTATTGTGAAGAGTAAACAGCATGTGGGTATGAGAAAGGCCGCGCTTCTGAAATTCGATTATGTAAATATAATCAATAACAACCCCAAAAAGATGTTGTAGAATGTCTAAGTAATTCCTGCAGTTTAATCCAAAAGACTCGTACTACAATATCAGGTCTGTGCTCCGGTCTTTGGGTATCTGACAGTGCATGTAGAATTTCCGGCCAAGCAGGTTACATGTGAAAGAGATAAATGAATGAGGCTTTCCGAATTTACATACTATGGCCATGATATCCTGCTAGTTTTGTTG
Source organism: Polypterus senegalus (assembly GCF_016835505.1). Classification (NCBI taxonomy): domain Eukaryota; kingdom Metazoa; phylum Chordata; class Cladistia; order Polypteriformes; family Polypteridae; genus Polypterus; species Polypterus senegalus. The sequence goes on along the minus strand of NC_053156.1, from coordinate 226,309,177 downwards.
CATGTATCTTGGACTTCCTGGAAATGTGGACGTTAATATTTTTGTTATCGTTGTTATTTTCAGCGTTTGCTTACAATGTGTCTGACAGTCCTTTGTATAGGTCCACGTGCAGATCTTGTTGATCTAATCTGAGATAGTTGAAACGCGCACCCTCTGTTTTAACATACGCATCTACGACGTACTGTTGGAATAGTTCGCCGCTGGAGTGGAAAATAATAAATGTATTCCTCATTGCTAATCTGTACGTGTAAAATTGGCATTGAGTAAGCCTTATTCGCTTGGAAGTTCTTTTATCAGGAACATGTTGTAAATCTTTGTGCCAGACAATGTCTCCATAAGGGAATAAAAGTGGGTAAACCATAGGATCGCAATTCATATTGAGCGTAGAAATCTTTTTACAGGAGTTGCCTATGGGATAGATGCAAATGTCCCTTTCAGCAGGCGGTTCGCCATCTTCGCATTGTATCGTCATAAATCCTGCCTAGGGTTTTTCTCGAAAAGCATTCGTACAGATGCTGTTGGATTGGACTGAGCGATTTCATGCATGTGTTTGTATGATTTAGCGAAGGGGTTGATGGTCCTGAGGATGGAATCTAGCTGGAGAAGTAAATTTTCGCTGCATGCAGAGTTTGCTTTATTTTATAAGCGTACTTCAGAGCTTGGCGAGAAATGCCGTGTTGGCTGCACGTTAGCGGGACTGGTTTTGAAGAGGAGCCGCTGGCAGCATAGGAAAGGGTTTGGAAAAGGACAAATAGGAATCGAGAAATGCCATGTCGGCTGTGTGTGGGCGGGACCGGTTTTGAGGTGGAAGCAGGACGAACCAGAAAAGAAATATATATAAGAAATTAGTAGATACTGCAAAACAGAAAGATTTCTGTACTTAATTTAAAGGAACCTACTCAAATGTAGTAAAGTATCAAGTATCAATATGTTAAAAATATTGGTGGGCTGCTGTCTTCCTATAGAAAGTGAGGCTACCACGATGGGCATGAGACCTCTCTAATTAGACTACAAAGGTTATGAAAATGAATGGATACAGTGTTCAAGCTTTTACTAATTGCTTGTGAACTGGATTTAAAAGTTTGTAAATCCGCTGACCATCTAAAATAAATTATCTGAATCATTATTAGTACATTTTTTTATTTATTTATTATTTATTTTTTTAACACTGTCATGAGTGTGCAGGCAGCCTAAGGGCTCTAGTGATGATAACATGCCAAACCAGGGCGTGAAGCTATTATCTAATGCTTTCTTTCTTTCTCCCTCCGCAGAACAGAAAACTATCAACCAGTCCATCGCTGATGTCACTTACGTTGTCCACTCTCCTGGACCCGCCCCTCCCGGCCAGGATCATTTAAAGCCAAAAACTCCACCATTTTATATCACTTCTGCTCTAAACTTATATCTAAAAAAAGACATTCTAATATTTTGCTAACAAACAATTATGCAGGGTCACCTGGTGGTGTCCCCAGGTGTTTGTTGTTATTGTCTGTGGTTTCATTACAACAGTGATTAAAGTCCATAAACAACATGGAGGTATATTTCCTGAAAAACTAAAATCTGGTAATAAATGCTAAAAATAAAAATCAAGACAGGAGGGCAGGTGTAAAAAGTTTGTGCACCCACTGGTCTGAAATATGGCTGTTTTAAATCTGGTCTTGAATTGGAGGCCATTCTTTACCATGATACCACATTGGTTCTTGATTTCTTATGAGAATGGTATAAGCTGGACACCCCCACTTCTCTCTCCCTTTCTCTCTCCTTCACCATCTAGCTGTGAAGAGATGAAAACCATGTCTCTCTTGCTATTTATCAATGACTAGCAGAATACCCGTGCTTCGCAGCGGAGAAGTAGTGTGTTAAAGAAGGAAAGAGAACGAAAAGGAAACATTTTGAAAATAACGTAACATGATTGTCAATGTAATTGCTTTGTCACTGTTATGAGTGTCGGTGTGTTATATATATATATATATAGCAAAATACCCACGCTTAGCGATGTCATGTGTTAAAGAAGTTATGAAAAAGAAAAGGAAACATTTTAAAAATAATGTAACATGATTGTCAAAGTAATTGTTTTGTGTATTTGGTGGCAGCGTCACAAAGTTATTTTCGTCTAGCTGCATCAGAAAATGTACCGTGACGTCTGACACGCCTCCTTTTTACTGTTTTCTCACAGCTTGGATTGCTGCTGTCATATATACACACACACACACACACACACATATATATACATAATCTTCATATCCACACACACACACACATACACATACCTATCTACATCATATATACACACACATACATACATACATACATACATACATACAAATTATTTATATGTGTGTATGTATGTATATATACAGGGAGTGCAGAATTATTAGGCAAGTTGTATTTTTGAGGATTAATTTTAATATGGAACAAACACAGTGCTATCAGTCAATCCAAAATGTTAATAAACCTGAAACCTGAATGTTTCACAACGGAAATGTGAGTGTGAACATCATCAGGGGAATACATTTGTGCGCACAATTATTAGGCAACTATTAGTGTGCAGATTTATTATGCAACTAAAGGAAAAATGAAAATTTTTCCATCTCACTTGTTTATTTTCATCTGTTATAGTGAGAATAATAAACAAACACCTCAAAATTTACAAATAAACATCTCTGACATTTCAAAAAAAATAAATCAATCAATCAATGACCAATATAGCCACCCTTCTTTCCAATAACAGTCATAAGCCTTTCCATTCATGGAGTCTGTCAGTTTCTTGATCTGTTGACGATCAGCTTTTTGTGGAGCAGTGACTACAGCCTCCCAGACACTCTTCAGAGAGGTGTATTGTTTTTCTCCCCCGTAAATCTAGCGTTTAAGAAGTGCCCACAAGTTCTCGATAGGGTTTAGGTCAGATGAGGAAGGGGGGCCATTTCATTATTCCTTCATCTTTAAGACCTTTACTGGCTGGCCACGCAGTGGAGAACTTCGATGCAAGTGATGGAGCATTGGCCTGCATAAAAATCATGGTCTTTTTCCTGTATCACTGTTTGAAGAAAGTGTCTTCGAAAAACTGGCAGTAGGTTTGGGAGTTGATTTTGAGTTCATCTTCAATGCAAAAGGTCCAACTAGCTCATCTTTAAAAATACCAGCTCATACCAGTACCCCACCTCCACGGGTGGAGCTCTGTGCCATTACTGATCCACAGGTCCATCCATCTGGTCCATCAAGAGTCACTCTCATCTCATCGGTCCATAAAACCTTTGAAAAAAATCTGTCTTCAGATATTTCTTGGCCCAGTTTTGACATTTCAACTTATGTTTCTTGTTCAGTGGTGGTTGGGTTTCAGCCCTCCTTACCTTGGCCATGTCTTTGAGCACTGAACACCTTGTACTTCTGGGCACTCCAGGTAGGTTGCAGCCCTGGAATATGAAAGTACTGGAGGATAATGGGTTCCTGGTAGCTTCACGTTTGATTCTTCTCAAATCTTTGGCAGCTAATTTGCGTCTTTTGTTCTCAACACGTTTCTTGCGACCCTGTTGACTATTTGCAACAAAATGTTTGATGGTTCTGTGATCACACACCAATATCTTAGCAATTCCAAAAGTGCTGCATCCCTCTGAAAGACTTTTACAATTTTGACTTTTCAGAGTCAGTTAAATCTCTTTTTGGCCCATTTTGCCTGAGGAAAACTAGCTGCCTAATAATTCTGCACACCTTGATATAGGGTGTTGATCTCCTTAGGCCACACCCTCCCTCATTACACAAATACACATCACCTGACGTGCTTAAATCCAATAAGCATTCAAGTTAATACAGCTTGGAGTTGGAATATACGCATTAAAAATGATGATATGGTCAAAATACTCACTTGCCTAATAATTGTGCACACAGTGTATATATATATATATATATATATATATATATATATATATATATATATATATACACACATATACACACACACACATATACTTGTGTGTATGTTTGTATGTGTCTATATGTGTGTGTATAGCTTTGGTCACTGAGTGCAAGGGAAAAATAATAAAATATAGTTTATAAGTTATTAAACAGTAAAACATTAACGTTTTAAGAAGTACAGGTACATTGAGCACTACTGGAGTGGTTGCGGGTAAACTACATTTTAAAGACTGTGTAACACAACAGGTAAGTAGTACTAACAGCAGCTAAAATGTATATGGATCATCTCTCGGTAGTAGATCCCTTTTGAAAGGTGCTACACGACGGCTGTGGTATAGAAATTACATTTTCTATGTGAACGTTCAAATTTGTGCCTCTGGTAATGTGCCTTACCGGCAATTAAAGAAAATTATTTTTGTGTCCTCTGCAGTGTTAAGAGAGAAAGGCTTTGGTTTGGGATAAAAGGAAAAAAGGTGTAAAGAAAGGAAAGTTGCCTTTTTCTTTTATATAGTATAGAGATGTGTTCGCTGGCGTTATGATCGCCTTTTGGGGACAGTCGCGGTGGGTCTTGTGTAGACTGGTGAGACATCCCGCCATTAATCGGCTGTGATGGCACTGTCAGTTCTCCACATGTGTGCGTGTCTTCATAATCCGAGCTGAGGACCTCATAATCGTATACGTGCAAAAGAAAGTGTGAATCGCCTTAATATTATTTTGCCGTGGTGTAGAAAAGGGGTCCTGTGTTTGCACTTGTCTGGGCTATAGCGCAGGGGGAGGATGAAAAAAATTAAAAGTGCTCACTTTGACTTAAGGCAGAAGCGCAGTCAGCGTCTCAAAGGCCGGCACAGCTATGCACGCAGCTGGCTGGCTGCTCGACTTTTGCTGGGCAGGAGACCCGGTTTTGTACACACGCTCATGATATCAAAAGTCTCAACGCTCTTTGGAGGTCATTCATATATTATATATATAGCAAAATACCCGCCCAGCGCGAGAAGTAGTGTGTTAAAGAAGTAATGAAAAGAAAAGGAAACATTTTAATAATAACGTAACATGATTGACATTGTCATGAGTGTTGCTGTCATATATATGCCTGCCTAAATAAGTCACCTCGCTTTGCTCTTACTTTTTTACCGTTCATTTAATCATGGCTAGTGGCGGAAAAATTATAAAATGGAAGGAGGATGGCTTTACCAAAACAATTATTGATGGCAAATCGATTATTCATAAAGCTTGAATTGGTGATCTGTTTTCTGTGTTAACCTCATATTTTTCATACTTCTTCTCAAACTAAGGTGGTGCAAGGGTAAAATGAATCGGGATGCTGATCAATGTAATCGTGTACCAGGAAATCATGCATTGACAAAAGCTCCCTTTGCTTGTAATGCAAAGTGTGATTAAATGCATTATTTTTAAGCGTTATGGAGCACATGCATCGAAGCTTCTCAGCTGTGCTTGTGCTAAGAAAAGGAAAGATTTTAAAAATAACGTAACACGATTGTCAATGTAACCTTTTGTAAGTAGTGCCTGGAGGATTCAGTGTGGAGAAACTCTAGAGACAGCGTGTGTATTAACTTGTGGATTTTTCTGTGAGTATTTGGTGGCAGTGTGACGGTTGCTTCGGAAGACGGCGTTAGCCGCGGAGCTCAGCTCAGAGCGAAATGAGGTAAATGGGAGGGGAGATGATGACGTGACTCCCCCACCCGCCTTAACTGTCAATCCCCCACAAACACAGTCTCTCGGAATTTGCATAAGCACACCCCTTCACCTACAATTTTAACTTAGTTACAAAGTGATCAAAACTCTCGTTTATATCCTGCGTCCTCTCATTAAACTTGTATCCCGCATTACCTGTGGGCATATGAAACACCAGCGGCAGCCTGTCTATGAACTTAATTTAAAGTTTAGGTTTACACCTTGCTTTCTTTCCGAGGTAGCAGCACTCATGAATATGGTAGTATATGTCACTCGCTCGCTTCTTATTGTTTTGCTGCCTTCTCAATTATATAATGCATGTTTTCTTAAGCACTTTTTGGAGGTCTTCCTGGTTTTCTACGCACTGCGTTGACAGTCAGTTCACTTGATTACGTGGGAGGCGTGATGATGTCACACGAAACTCCGCCCCCCACGTCTTTCCAGCTCAACTCCATTACAGTTAATGGAGAAAAATACCTTCCAGCTATGACCATTAGGCGTAGAAGTTCGAAATGAAACCTGCCCAACTTTTGTAAGTAAGCTGTAAGGAATGAGCCTGCCAAATTTCAGCCTTCTACCTACACAGGAAGTTGGAGAATTAGTGATGAGTGAGTGAGTGAGTGAGTGAGTGCTTTGCCTTTTATTAGTATAGATGAAGGCAACTCTGTTTCAACAGCTATATTGAGACAAGCATCTGGCCCATTTCAATACTCAATTCAAAGGCCATGTGGTAGCAAATATCTAGCAATACTGAAGATAATCCAAGAGCCAGCTGTGGATGCAAGATGCACGGCTACTTAGGCTGGAATGTTATTTTTGTCACACTCACTTTGTTTTGCTTAATAATGTGGGCATATTATCCATAATCCTATTCATTTAAAGTGCAACTCTCCCCTATTTGTTCGACTGCTCTATTTTGTTGCTTGTGGGAATAGGTATAATAGGTAGTGGAGCATATGAAAGCTAAAAGTTTTGGATTTATGAGATTTTGCTAAGGTCTTCACTATAAAGAGCAAAACAGGGTCACACAGGGCCCTATATGATTAAACACTCACCACGTTTTTGCACTTAAATGTTGGTACTAACTTTCCAGAACTGAACTTCACGAATTTCTATTCAAAGGATGTTGTGCTGATTAGTAAGCTGTCTGGGTACCCATCTTACTCAAACTTTACAATACCTCAAGTCATCATGCACTATGGCATATGCAGATCCACAGGTAATATCCAAATGAGCAGCAACAGGGGACAATTAAATTAGTCGGTTTTCTCTGATGAAATCATTCACCGTGTTGATGTGGGCTTGTGTGTGCAATGTTAATGGTTGACCAAATTGTGCTTTGTCGGTTACACTTGCTCTTCCTGCTTTAAACCTTTCTTCAGCTATACTAACTACCCTTAAAAGATCATGAATGTGTTGTAATATGTCAGTTTCTATCAATTGCATTTACTGCATAATTTTCATATTCCCTTTACTTTTTGATTTACCTGTATGAAATGACAAGGGAACTTAAAATTGAAAAGGAGAAAAGATGAAGATTAGACTCACGCAACCATGAGTTCAGACTCCTCAGACATCAGTTCGTTCTTCTTATGAACAAGCTGGATCCACTTATCAATCCTGTCTGATGACATATCAGAACCTAAAAATATTGACACAAACATTTCAAGTTACACAATTTAAGACTGGTTTACGAATTTCTAAAATTTATATAAATTCAGCTACATGCCTTAACTTATGCCCAAGAACTTGGACATTTAGAGTAAGGATACATCTAATAGTGCACAAATGAGAAAACATATTTAGATTCATGTTTATGAAATGAAAATATACCATTGAGTTTGAACATACAACCAGATATGGAAAACAAGTCACACAAGTGTGAGTACAGTAACTTCTCCAGTCTTAAACATATTATTCTTACATTTTCTTTACTGTTTTTGGAAGCTGCAGAAATTGTTAGTAGTGGTAGTAGTATTCTCACATGTACAGAGTACAGTGAAATTCTTATCTGCATATCTGAAAAAACATTTCCACCTCTCACTAATCATAATTAATTAACAAATCGTGTCTGGTGAATAATTCACATCATTACCACTATCACTCAATTCAAACAATGGTCCAGTTTAAGTCTGTACTAAAACTGGCTTAACTGCTTTTCATTTGCCATTATGTTTTTTGGTGCAAGGCTTCACCCCACTCATGAACACTGAGGAGTTACCATAGTGGCAAAACACACAGAAATTTTCATGATGTTTAGCAGCATGACAATTTCATCTACTAGATGGCAATGGAATACTGTCCCGACAGTTATTCAGGCTGGACACTGCAAAGTGGATCGTTACATGTCACAATGAGTCTGAGTCTTAATCTGTTTACATAGAATTCCAAGCCCAAATCACACTTGGCATTAAAACCAAGGAAGCTAACTAAAAAAGAAAATAAAAGCATCAATTTAAAAAGCAAACAAAATGAAAAAGGCACAAAAAAAATTTGGAAAATTGGAAAAAAAAGAAAGATTTTTGCAGAAACTGTCAAGTTCAATAAAATCCTTAGATTTTGTCTTTCTTGTTACTCATCCAACCACCTCCACTTTTTCTAGTGTGTATAGTGTTCTATATTCTTTGTGTGTGTTTCCACCCTTTTGGTTTGAATTTTCAAATTGTGTTTGTGTTTTGCTCTTTACTGACAAAGCAATAATCTTTAAATTATTAAAATTATGAAGTAAAAATAAAATGTAAAAGTTTTCAGGCTGCCCAAAGTGATTAAAGTTAAGTTTGATTGCTGTAAGCAAGTGGTCTTGATACAAGATTCAATATTTTTCACGTTTCCACAAACTAGTTTCTTATGCAAATTCAAAACAAAACTTGGAAGTACTGTATGATGATACTGATTTGTGCACATACCTTGGCATATAATTGTTTCATAAACAAAGCTGAATGATATAGGAGCCAATGATCAAATAAATTTGACCTATCATTTCTACTACTTTGTGAACAGAAAGAGGCCCTATATAGCTAAATAATTTTATATTCGTACGAATGTCATACTCTCACCTGCCTCCTTACGTAGCTCTCTCTCCAAAATGACACCCTTGCTTTCAAGCTCTTTGAACTTCACCTCAATTTCTTCCAGACGCCGTTGGATGGACTGAGAGTACAAAGAAGCAAGTAATTAGCCAACATGATTGCTAGAAAAACCATATAATGTACATCTTAAATAATTTGTATAGCCACATACTTGCATATAAAGCTGCCGTAAAATGTCAAATACTGTTGTACCTATTGTGTATTAGCTGTCATAAATACTGTATAACGAAGCACATGAGAGGTCATTTTAAAGATTTTCTCTTGCCTGTGAGCAAAATAACACTTGTTTATCTTAAATATTAAAATGAAAATTCTTTATGTTTAATCAGGCAGGTCCACAGATCTGTTGGCACAGTGATGTAGTAATCACATTCAAAATTAGATGAATTGATGAATTATGTCCACAGGTCAATTGAACCACAAGCTTTTTTCATACCTGTTCTTACTTTTTAAAGAGGGCAAGCACTAGGATGAATAGATTTTCATCGTTCCAAAACCAGGCACAATTTGTTATTCCAAAGAGTTTGGTACGCATTAATATACTGTAGAATGATATTCCACTTGGAGTTTCATGTGCAATGAATAAATGACCAGATGGTTAAAAATGAGACATTTTCTTAAATTCCAGGACACAATACATAAAACAGGATGTAATGCATACAAAAACAGGACATCTGGTCAGCCTAATAAATACAAAAGTTGATACAAAAAAAAAAAAAAAAAAAAAAAAAAAAAGAGTTGTCCCACTAATGCCCACAAAAGAGTAAAACATTTTACAAATAAATATTAAAGACAGAGATAACAATCATGTATTATATAAACAAAAACTATAGGATTAATATAATATTTAAGAACATTATATTTTTTAACAAAATTGGAATTATCAGAGCCATGATGCATGGATATTTTGTGTAGAATGCAAAGTGAAAGAGTACAACATACAGATACGGATGCAGAGAGCTCAATATTCATGGGAGGCTGTGACCATCCTGCATCACTTCAAAAGGACAAAAGCAGAAAGCAAGTATTTGGTATCCATGTTTTCTTTTAATTAATCACAGAATTAGAATGATTGCATGAAATCTACTCATATAGGGAAGGAAAGGTTATACCTAGATGCCAAATAGATTGCATTATCAATTTCATTTGCTGTTTAAATATAACAAGTTTATACACTGCATTTTACATTTTAGTTTCCTTGAATTAAAAAAAAAAAAACTCAAAACGGGAACACATGGTTATTTTTGTTTTAACTCGTATTACAAACAACATAGTTTCATAACCATAACTAATGTATGTCACACTATAGGATGTGGGAAAAGTGGCTTCTAGTTGAAATTGTCATTCAAACGACTTGGAAAAAACAAAATCACTGAAAATGTGCAATATTAGCAGTATTTGTAAATTAAAGTACAAGCTGATCATTTGGCATCTTATTTTTCACTCAACTGCTGGTAATGATAAACATTTAGTTTGTAAAAAGAATTACTCACATATATACATACATACACATATACATACATACATAAATACATACATACATACATACATAACACACACTACATTATATTATATATTATATTTATATATATATATATATATATATATATATATATATATATATATATATATATATATATATATATATATATATATATATATATATATATAAAATATATATATATAAATATATATATAAATATATATATATATAAATAAAAACAATTTACCATAGAATGATAGAATGATTGTGACAAGAGCACACCATTTAGCCCAACAAGCATGTCCATCTACTTCACCTTAAATTGAAATATGAAGGTCCATACAGGCCTACTAGCCTCTTCCACACTACTTAGTAATGTATTCTATGTGTCTATGGTTCTTTGAATGGATTAAAACTTTCTAACATTTGTGCAAAATTTGCCCTTAACAAGTTACCAGCTATGTCGGTTGGTTAAAACTGTCCTGTTCTGCATTTTTCTATATGTACTGCAGCTGCAGAAGGCTCACCTGTGCTTTATGAAACCTTTGCATCTCACACATTTTGGCTCTTCTTTCTAACGTTTTCATTTTAAGGGTTTCAAGTTTCTTAGCTTCTTTTGGATCAGTAGGAATCGTCTGAAACTAAAAATGAACATTAAGTACTTCATTTAACGATACCTTTTCTGCACAAAACACATGCATAGAATACGAGTTGGACTCACTTTTTCATCAAACAGATCAACTTTATAAAACATTAAAAATTCATCCTCATTTTCATCATCTTCATCTTCATCTTCCTCTTCCTTTTCACTAGAATAAGGACTTTCTGTGTAAGAAAACAATTAACATAGCATTTAGATAAAAATTAAGAATATGGGCTTTAACAATCTGGAGGTTATGATTTTCATCACAACTATGTCTCACTTGCCTAAAAAACTGCTGTAGTATACATTTCTTTAGTTGAGAAAGGAAAAACAGCAAAGAAATTGTTTCCAGAGAATTCTAAAAAATGTAGTGGTGATACTCCTAGTTAGACATTGATTGGATTATTCTATGAAAACAATACTATGTTAAAAAAATACACACTCTAGCATTTGAGATCCCAGACATACAGCAACACCACAGCGTGACACTTATTTTAGAATTTTTAGCCTTCAGTTACTTTCCAAACTCTCCAGTGTTATCTCAAAGAAGGTAAAAGCTGGAGCAGTGACTACATCTCAGCTAACTGTTACATTAGTCTCAGATGACTTTTATTGTGGGTTTCCTGGCAGAGCCCAATTGTGGATTGTGCTGAATGTTTCATTAATACAAACTAAGTAAAAATTACTATTTGTGCTGTTTTTGTTGTGGTTATTTTATTGCCGTTGTAGCTTTGAGGAACAAGCTTTCCACAGTGCAATTCCCAGTATTGAACATGATCCATTCACAGATCTAATGTTGCCTGTTGAACAAAATACACAAAAAGACTATAGTCTGTAAGCCTCAGCTGTTCATTAATATTACGTTCAGGAAATTCAGAGGTACATGTGGAGGTCTGTGATTGAATAGCACAGAGAAGTAGCCACCGAAACCCACCCTTCTGTAGTATCTTCCACAATATACCCGATTAAATATGATTAGCCCTATCCAAGCCACAGAACACATTTAAACAAGATAAGTACAGTGGAACCTTGGTTTGCAAGCATAATTTGTTCCGGAAATGTGCTTGTAATCCAAAGCATTCGTATATCAAAGCTAATTTCCCCGTAAGAAATAATGGAAACTCAGATAATTCGTTTCACAACCCACAAATATTTATATAAAAATGATTAATACAAAATCTTCACTCTAACTAACGGAATCACTGCTATCTGTTGGTTCACTGGAATCTTTCTTTTTTTTTCCCCCGACTTTAACAAGGAAACCTATCCAATGACAGTTGCTTTTGCCTGAACTACACTTCATAAAACACAAATAATAAAATAATATTTATAAAAATACACAAAATAAAAAAATGCTTTACACACGGTAAGGTTTCTGAACTCTTTTGGGATTCACCCCCACAATGGGACAACACGCAGGGTGCAAGACAGGGACTTGCATGTTACAGCACAAACACATGGTCACCATGCTATAGTAAACAGTAAACGCTCATACGGATGTTGAGTATATGAGTGAGGCACGCTGACTGAGAACGAGCATGGGAGACAATTACCCACAATCCCCACGTGACACTCGGCGAACAAAGCGTATATTTACAGGGTGGTCCAGATCTAATTATGCAGATCCAGATCATCTGGATGACTTTGGTTTATGCAGGGACGATTCCAGTTCAGCACGAAGACGATATTTCATGTCGTCAGTTCGCACACTTCTCGATGGTCTGGGATTTTCGGGTGATTTTCTATGTAATAAACTTAAATTATTGAGTAATGAAAATTGCATAATTAGATCTGGACCACCCTATACAACTCGTATTGCAAGACCTGGCTCATTCATCAAGCTAAATTTTTTTTTTAAACTTTAGCTTGTCTTGCAAAACACTTGCAAACCAAGGTTTCACTGTATTACAATTGTATAAGAAGATTTGGTCTATTGATCCTTAGTAAGGATGAATTCTGCATTTCTGCTACTTGATATGAGGGACAATTTTACTGAAACAGTGGTTTTAATTAAAACATTAAGAGTCTCACTGGGAGCAGGAATATTGTGAAGCACTCCTGGAGTCAAACCTGGGGGTGATGTTTGCCAGCAAGTGCCTAGTGACCTGTGCTTGAGGATACACCATGGAACTGGCATGTGAGTTACTGTCATATGAAAAAGTTTGGGAATCCCTCTTAATTCTTTGGATTTTGTTTATCATTGGCTGAGCTTTCAAAGTAGGCACGTCTCTTTATTATATGACATGCCTTATGGAAACAGTAGTATTTCAGCAGTGACATTAAGTTTATTGGAGTAACAGAAAATATGCAATATGCATCATAAAAAAATTAGACCGGTGCATAAATTTGGGCACCCCAACAGAGATATTACATCAATACTTAGTTGAGTCTCCTTTTGCAAATATACCAGCCTCTAGATGCCTCCTATACCCTTTGATGAGCGTCTGGATGGAGGTATTTTTGACCATACTTCCATACAAAATCTCTCCAGTTAAATTTGATGGCTGCCGACCATGGACAATGATATTCAAATCAGGGGACTGTGACGGCCATTCCAGAACATTGTACTTCTCCCTCTGCATGAATGCCTTTGTAGATTTCGAACTGTGTTTTGGGTCATTGTGTCTTGTTGGAATATCCAACCCCTGCATAACTTCAACTTTGTGACTGATGCTTGAACATTATCCTGAAGAATTTGTTGATATTGGGTTGAATTCATCTGACCCTCAACTTTAACAAGGGCCCTGTTAAAGGTCCCTGAACTAGCCACACAGCACGATGGATCCTCCACCAAATTTGACAGTAGGTAGCAGGTGTCTTTCTTGGAATGCGGTGTTGTTCTTCCACCATGCAAAGCGATTTTTGTTATGACCAAATAACTCAATTTTTGTCTCATCAGTCCAAAGCACTTTGTTCCAAAATGAATCTGGCTCGTGTAAATGAGCATTTGCATACAACAAGCGAGTCCGTTTGTGGTGTGAGTACAGAAAGGGCTTCTTTCTCATCACTCTGCCATACAGATGTTCTTTGTGCAAATTGTGCTGAATTGTAGAACGATGTACAGATACACCATCTGCAGCAAGATGTTATTGCAGTTCTTTGGAGGTGTTCTGTGAGTTGTCTGTAGCCATTCTCACAATCCTGTGCATATGCCGCTCCTGTATTTTCTTTGCCTGCCAGACCTGGGTTTAACAGCAACTGTGTCTGTGGCCTTCCATTTCCTGAAGACATTCCTTACAGTTGAAACTGACAGTTTAAATATCTGAGATAGCTTTTTGTAGCCTTCTCCTAAACCATGATACTGAACAATCTTTGTTTTCAGATCTTTTGAGAGTTGCTTTGAGGATCCCATGCTGTCACTCTTCAGAGGAGAGTCAAAGGGAAGCACAACTTGCACATGACAACCTTAGATACCTTTTCTCATGATTGGACACACCTGTCCATGAAGTTCAAGGCTTAACGAGCTATTCCAACCAATTTGGTGTTGCAAGTAATCAGTAATGAGCAGTTACATGCATTCATATCAGCAAAATTACAAGGGCACCTAAATTTTTGCACAGCCAGAATTTTCACATTTGATTTAATTTCATACAACTAAATACTGCTTCACTAAAAATCTTTGTTCGGAAAACACCCCAGTACTCAGATGTTCCTAGGAAATGAAAGGCATACCACCGTTATCTTTTTTGTTGAGAATAGAGTAAATTATTATGCAGGCTGAAAGAGGTTCCCAAACTTTTTCATATGACTGTAGGTGTTATAACAGTCCGGTGACATATTCAAGACTAGGAGAACTCCAGACATGGCTCATCATGTAAAACATTTTTTATCTTGCATTTTAATTTCCATCTCGAATGTATGGACCAACTTACCTGTCATGCTCTCTTCTGTTTTCATCACTGGATCCATTTTGCTCGGTTTCATTTCTTGGACTCTGTTTCCTCTTTCTAGACGGGGAGATGAAAGTGTCCATGGAGAAAACTTAGACTTTTGGTGGGCAGGAATCGGAGCAGAAGGCAGTGACTTCACTTGTTCCTCTTTTCTCCTAAAAGACTGTCTCCGCGTTTGTTCCCTTACATTGCAAATTTCACCATTATAGGAAAATGTGCACTCTGTTGGCCCTTCAGGTTTTAATAAAGATATAGCTGAATTTGACTGATTATTATCCACCTTGACTTTTTGTTGCTCTTCACAGACATTGTTGGTCTCTGAGTCACTATCAAAACTGAGCCTATTTAATTGGCTTTTCTCACAATCTGAAAGGATAAGTTTTTTAAGTGAAGGCTTTGGACAAGACTCACTTTGATTGACACTGATCTCGGATGTCCTGGGAGTTGAAATTATGTTGCCAAAGGGGAATTTTGGAGACTCTTCATTGTCTCCAATTTCTTGTACATTACCATCCAATACATCCGTATCCGATATATGTTTAGAATGTTCTTTTTCCTTAATTACAGCAGACAAATGGTCAGCAGTTGCAATCGGGACATTCTTTCGAGGTTTTGGCACAGGTATAGTTATGGATTCCCAAGAACTTGCACCTAAATCAAGGCCATCTTTATAGATGCCATTATCTAGAACATCCAGACCTCCTAGATTACTGTCAAATGGTGGGGTTGGTTTTATAAAGATAGTCCTTGAAGCTGGAACTGGGCATTTGTTATGGGAAGCATACTGCACTTCTGATGAATCCTGTGTGTTGGTACCAGATTCAGTCTCTTCATTAGTCTTAGATGTTTCACCAATATCTATTTTTAAATCATCAGCTTCTGAATTAAACAGCTCCAGGTCCTTTGACTGCACACTGCCCACATTATCCACACCAAAGGTTGACTGCATGAAAGAAGAAAGCAAAAATAAACATAAGAAATAAGGACATTTTCTGCTTTAACTAATAACATTCATATAAAAAAGTATTTATTTTAATTGCAGTCACCTTTTATTACGTAAAGCCATTTAAATTCAATAATATTTTATTTAACATTTTAACAGGCAAAACTAGAATACAGAAACTGAAAACCAGCCTGTATTGAAAAATATGCAGTTTTAGCATATGACTGAGACACCAGCTGTTGGATGAGCTCATCTTTGTGTGCATTTTTACTTGTTTGCAACAAACTGGCAATGTCATTTTAAATTTTCACAATTTAGAACATCTGACTATTTTTCCTCCTTAGAATTCAGTCTTTTGTGTTGCACATTCACCCTCATCCAAAAATTAATAATTCTGCATACAATGATATTACACTGTGGAAACACTGCCTAGCAAAATAAAAAATGTTTTAAGCTCCTTAATTTTAATATCTATTGATACTAACTTTAAGAATATAAGGTAAAGGAGAACTTTAAGATTTTAAATAGCATCAGCTTAGAGGGTTTAAAAGATATAGTGTTATCTATCAATTCTCAAATGCAGAATTTTCACTGAAGGTCAGCAAGTCTTCACTATCCATACAATCTGAAAATTAAACTAAAGTGGAAGCAGCACAGCCTGAGAGAACACAACACTTAAAATGTGGAAGCAACAAATTGAGAAAGCCCCTGAATATACAACTGCCTACATTTTCAGTGTTTAATATTTTAACTACTTGTTAACCATATTTGGATTTCAAATTTTTCTGTACAACATACAGATTTTTAAAGGCATATAAAAGAATAAAGTTTAAAAAATACGTTTTCATATTTAGTACTTTCCAGTGCATTCAAGTTCAGAAAAATAAAAAGCTTTAAGGTTATCCCCACATGGGGATCTCCTTACACCACAAAGACGTAGACCATGATGCCGCTGGGAAGTACCGTTTCACTAAGAAGTTTGATCAGATTTTTTCAGCTGTATGTAAAGTATTCACAGAAACATTTACCTTTTTAAAGTATTCACAGGAACCTCTTTAACTGTTAAATGTATGCATTTATATCACTTACTAGTCAATAAGCATGGCACAACATTAATGAAAAATTTAAGTACTGCAGTAACTGTGCAAACAAAAAACTCATTTCATCACAAATGATGAAATCCATCCATCTTCCAAATCCACTTCATCCAGAGCAGGGTTTCAGGGATGCTGAAGCCCATCCTAGCAAGCATAGAATGCAAGGTAGGAGTAACACACAGACACACACTCGCACACTAGGGCTAATTTATCATCACTGTAGGACGAATCCAGAGCCCCTGGAGAAAACACATGTGAACACAGGGAAAACATTGAAAACACCACAAAAGTAGTACTTGAGAAGTGAACAATGACCTTCTTGATGCAAGGCAGCAGCACTACTTCTGTAATATATGATACTAACATATGAAAACAACAGGATTCCAAAGGAGAGTCCCAACAACAGTTTTTTTTCTTGAGATCATTGTTTTATTCTTAGATACATTTTTTATTCCTAGATCTACACTTCCACCTAGGATTTATGTACCCTGATGATCGTTAGGGCTTTTTTTGGGTCTACATGCTCCTAGTATTACCAGTGGCACTGTTATTTAAGGGAAAAGACAGCACAAACATCCACCCAAAAATAAGACTCTCAAGATTATTCTAATAAGCCTAAGCAGACCACAACATAAACCGTGACTCTGGGAGCCATAGCCAGATGGTTGTTTTTCGTTGATAAACCCTTTCTGGCTGAATAGAACAGTTACTGCCTGGTCAGAATTAACTGAAAATGTTGTATGGAGCTGCCCTATAGGCTACTCACTACCAGAAGGTGAAACATGTGGGGTAGGTTTACTGATAGGCAAAAGTGAGATAGATCCAGTAATAGGAAAATAAAAAACAATCCGTTCCTAAGGTTGAACAGTAAGAAAAAGGAAACTATAAACATTCCATCTTCCATCACTCTTTTAGCAGGAACTACCAAAATAAAGAATTCTTTATATAATCTATAACACCTACCTCCCACATTGTCCACACCAAAGTAACTAACCTCTAACTATCCTTACTATGTGAACTACCTGAAAATTGATGGTATTTGGGAAGCAAGACTTAGTTGCTGTAAGTGAACAATGGACTTTAACCCACAAGCCTGCTTGTTCAATGTTACCTCTCTGATCAAGAGCAAGTCACTTAACCTGCCTATAAAAAAATGTAAATTAACAATTGGAATATATGAAGACCATAAAAGTCATCCTGAGTAAAGGTGGCTGCCAAATAAACAATAATAAAAAAAGATACATATGCCAATGTGTTCTTCTCTTTCCAGTCCCCACAACTATCCACAGTGGAAGTAAACTGGGAACATATGCATGAATTAGATGCTATTTTGACCCAGTCAGAGGAACCATTTCAATGGATTTTACTCCAGAAAAACATAGTAATATGAATAATATACCAAACATATCTTCTAGGTTCATAAGTTTGACGTTTAATGCAATCATTATACCACTAACGGTGCTAATTTACTTAACTTAGAGCAGTAGAGTCAAATTCAACTTTAGTGAGGGACAAAATAAAAAACACGGGGTGAAATATATCAAACTACCACCTCCACATTTTCTTTACAAACAACGCAAGCAGATACCTCACTTCTTGTCACTAAGTATATTCTGCCTCGAATCTCTCTTGAATTTGTTAGCAACCATTGGACTGAAATAAGCAATGAGTGAAAAAAATTACAGAACATCTTTGCATAAAGTCAAATGAGAGCAACAGACTAGATACATGCAAAATACATCTGTTAACACATGTATTAACCTGCATCACAATTGGATAGCACTAGATCATATTAAAAAAAAAAGGTGTAAATATGCAGATGCTGAATCTAAGACCACATCTGTAGTGGATCAGAAACAGAGAGCAAAAACAAGTGAAAATGCAAATATGTTTTCTATCTATATACAACAACCAAACCAGTGGAAAAGACAAAAGAAAAATACAGAGCAGTAGCAGCAGTCAAGTGAGCCATGGAAGGCTGGCCAGTCCTGACAACTATAAACCTTTAAAAAGTGAGCAGAGTGGTAGCAGTGACTTGTGTGAAGTCAAGCTACCAACTGGTTATTGCGGAAATTCAGATACCTTTTTTTCTTACCTGCATTTGTTTAGTTTAAGCTACATTGGACCTAACTATTAATTTTATGGCGGTAGTAAACAATCTATTTTTCTTCACTTAGCTTTGAACTGAACTTTGTTCTTAAACCATAAAATAACAATAAATAGAACCTTGAACCATCACCTTATTGTGGTGGAGGGGTTTGCGTGTCCCAATGATTCTAGGAGCTATGTTGTCCGGGGCTTTATGCCCCTGGTAGGGCCACCCAAGGCAAACTGGTCCTAGGTGAGGGATGAGACAAAGAACGGTTCAACAAACCTCAGATGAAGAATAAAATCTGTGGACAACGTTTTCCCTTGCCCGGACGTGGGTCACCGGGGCCCCCCTCTGGAGCCAGGCCTGGAGGTGGGGCTCGATGGAGAGCGCCTGGTGGCCGGGCCTGCGCCCATGGGACTCGGCCAGGCACAGCCCGAAGAGGTAACGTGGGTCCTCCTTCCCATGGGCTCACCTTGGTGGTCTGATCCTCGGCTACAGAAACTGGCTCTTCGGACGTGGAATGTCACCTCTCTGAAGGGGAAGGAGCCTGAGCTAGTGCGCGAGGTCGAGAGGTAGATATAGTCGGACTCACCTCGACGCACAGCTTGGACTCTGGAACCAATCTCCTTGAGAGGGGCTGGACTCTCTAACACTCTGGAGTTGCCCCCGGTGAGAGGCCAAGTAGGTGTGGGCATACTTATTGCCCCCCCGACTTGGAGCCTGTGCTTTAGGGTTTACCCTGGTGGACAAGAGGGTGGCCTCCCTTCGCCTTCGGGTTGGGGGGGGGTTTGAAGGGTCCTGACTGTTGTTTGTGCGTATGCGGTGAACAGCAGTTTGGAGTATCCACCCTTTTTGGAGTCTCTGGAGGGGGTGCTAGAGGGCATACCTTCTGGGATTCCCTCGTTTTGCTGGGAGACTTCAATGCTCACGTGGGCAATGACAGTGAGACCTGGAAGGGCGTGATTGGGAGGAATGGCCCCCCCGATCTGAACCCGAGCGGTGTTTTGTTATTGGACTTCTGTGCTCGCCACGGATTGTCCATAACAAACACCATGTTCAAGCATAAGGGTGTTCATATGTGCACTTGGCACCAGGACACCCTAGGCCTCAGGTCGATGATCGACTTTGTGGTCGTGTCGTCGGACTTGCAGCCATATCTCTTGGACATTCGGGTGAAGAGAGGGGTGGAGCTGTCAACTGATCACCACCTGGTGGCGAGTTGGCTTCGATGGTGGGGGAAGATGCCGGTCAGACCTGGTAGGCCCAAACGTGTTGTGAGGGTCTGCTGAGAACGGCTGGCAGAGTCCCCTGTCAGAAGTAGCTTCAACTCCCACCTCGCAGAACTTCAACCACGTCCCGAGGGAGGTGGGGGACATCGAGTCCGAATGGGCCATGTTCCGTGCCTCTATTGTTGAGGCGGCTGACCGGAGCTGGTGGTCGGTGCCTGTCGCGGCGATCCCCGAACCCATTGGTGGACACCGGTGGTGAGGGATGCCGTCAAGCTGAAGAAGGAGTCCTATAGGACTTTTTGTCCTGTGGGTCTCTGGAGGCAGCTGATAGGTACCGGCAGGCCAAGCGAACGCTGCTTGGTTGTTGCTGAGGCAAAACTCGGGCATGGGAGGAGTTTGGAGAGGCCATGGAGAACACTTTGGACGGCTTGAGGAGATTCTGGTCCACCGTCCGCGCCTCAGGAGGGAGAAGCAGTGCAGTGTCAACACCGTATATGGTGGGGATGGTGCGCTGCTGACCTCACTGACGCTAGGGTCGGTGGGGAGGAGTACTTCAAGACCTCCTCAATCCCACTAACATGCCTTCCAATGAGGAAGCAGAGCCTGGGGACTCTGAGGTGGGCTCTCCCATCTCTGGGACTGAAGTCACCGAGGTGGTCAAAAACTCCTTGGTGGCAGGGCCCGGGGTGGATGAGATACCGAGTTCCTTAAGGCTCTGGATGTTGTAGGACTGTCTTGGTTGACACGCCTCTGCAACATCGCATGGACATCGGGACAGTGCCTCTGGATTGGCAGACGGGGTGGTGGTCCCCTTTAAAAAGGGGGACCGGAGGGTGTGTTCCAACTATAGAGGGATCACACTCCTCAGCCTTCCTGGAAAAGTCTATTCGGGGTTCTGGAGAGGAGGGTCCGTCGGATAGTCAACCTCGGATTCAGGAGGAACAGTGTGGTTTTCCTGGTCGGAACAGTGGACCAGCTCTTCACCCTTAGCAGAGTCCTGAGGGTGCATGGGAGTTTGCCCAACCAGTCTACATGTGTTTTGTGGACTTGGAAAAGGCATTCGACCGGTCCCTCGGGAATCCTGTGGGGTGCTCCGGGAGTATGGGGTTCCGGACCCCCTGATAAGAGCTGTTCGGTCCCTGTACAACCAGTGTCAGAGCTTGGTCCGCATTGCCGCAGTAAGTCGAGCCCGCTTCCAGTGAGAGTTGGACTCCGCCAGGGCTGCCCTTTGTCACCATTCTGTTCATAACTTTTATGGACAGAATTTCTAGGCGCAGCCAGGGTGTTGAAGGGGTCCGGTTTGGTGGACTCAGGATTGGGTCACTGCTTTTTGCAGATGATGTTGTCCTGTTTGCTTCATCAGGCCGTGATCTTCAGCTCTCTGGATCGGTTCACAGCTGAGTGTGAAGCGGCTGGGATGAGAATCAGCACCTCCAAATCCGAGACCATGGTCCTCAGCCGAAAAGGGTGGAGTGCCCTCTCAGGGTTGGGGGAGAGATCCTGCCCCAAGTGGAGGAGTTCAAGTATCTCGGGGTCTTGTTCACGAGTGAGGGAAGAATGGACGTGAGATGACAGGCGGATCGGTGCGGCATCCGCAGTGATGCGGCTCTGCATCGGTCTGTCGTGGTGAAAAAGGAGCTGAGCCGTAAGGCAAAGCTCTCAATTTACCAGTCGATCTACGCTCCTACCCTCACCTATGGTCATGAGCTATGGGTAGTGACCGAAAGAACAAGATCACGAATACAAGCGGCTGAAATGAGTTTCCTCCGCAGGGTGTCTGGGCTTTCCCTTAAAGATAGGGTGAGAAGCTCAGTCATCCGGGAGGGGCTCAGAGTAGAGCCGCTGCTCCTCCACATCGAGAGGAGTCAGATGAGGTGGCTCGGGCATCTGATCAGGATGCCTCCTGGACGCCTCCCTGGTGAGGTGTTCCGGCACGTCCAACCGGGAGGAGGCACCGGGGAAGACCTAGGACACGCTGGAGGGACTATTTCTCCCGGCTGGCCTGGGAACGCCTTGGGATTCTCCCGAAGAGCTGTAAGAAGTGGCCAGGGAGAGGGAAGTCTGGGCCTCTCTGCTTAAGCTGCTACCCCCGCGACCCAACCCCGGATAAGTGGAAGATGATGGATGGACGGACAGAATGTGAAGCGCTGAAGTGTGTGCGGTCTTCTGGGTTAAGGGAGCATGCAACATGCAGTAAAAAAAGCCAAGAGAATATCACTTAATTTTATAAATTGTGGAAAAGTTAAATCATTTTTTTTTTGGTAATTTATGATTATCTTCTTTAGTATTTAGTTTATGGAAATATAAATAATCATTTAAACTTACATATTTGTTATTTTTCCCTTCTGTTTACATTTGAATATGTCTCAAGCTTTTCTGGGTTTTAAATAACCATTGTTAGTTTATGCTGATCTAAATGGGATGTCCTGGGGGAGGGCATATAACTATACAAGTTATATAAGGCTGCTGGTTTGGACAAAGGTGGCCTTCTGTTTGGGTGTTCATCTGTATGCTATGTGAAGATATTTTATAAATGATATACAGGTAAAATTCCATTACAACAAACTCCCAGGGACCTAAAAAATATTTTGTTGTAACGAAAATTTTCTTGTAATGAGATTCTGTGTTTGTTACTATAGTGCTTTCTTTAACTTGTATCCAGGCAGTTGCAATCATTTCAATAGCTTCTTTCACGTTAATTTTAATCTCCTCCTGCCCTCAAGTTATGCTGACGAGAAATTTTCTCAGCATTTCCTTGCGATAATACACATTCAGGGTGTGAATGATGCCCAAATCCAAAAGCTGAAGCACTGTTGTGCAATTGGGTGGGAGGAATTCAACGCGAACATTATCTAAATGTGGAAGCATGTTGTGGGTAGCAGTTATCAATCATCCTTTTCTTCTTTGTGAGGTTTCTGAACTCTTTTGAGAACCCCCAAACCCAACGGGAACGACACGCTGAAGTGCATCCTGAAGCGCAATTGCAGCATCTGTGGAAGATTGTCCATTGCTGTGGCAGGGCAATAGGAGACTCACAGTGGTGCAGTGAAGCACCACAGAAGCAAATCATAAAAGATTGAGGTTGCGCTATAAGTCCCTGTTTTGCACCCCAAAACACAAGGCTTAGTCTCAGTACTTTAGCAAAACCAGCTTTATTCAGCTTGAAACATGAATGGCACACTTATTTACTGTAGCGTGATCTGCCACTCTGCTATATACAGACACAGCAGTCAGACAGAGTAATGACCAGGGGCCTCATGTATAAACGGTGCGTACGCACAGAAATGTTGCGTAAGAACTTTTCCACGTTCAAATCGCGATGTATAAAACCTACACTTGGCGTAAAGCCACGCACTTTTCCACGGTACCTCATGTCT
Organism: Polypterus senegalus; assembly: GCF_016835505.1. NCBI lineage: Eukaryota > Metazoa > Chordata > Cladistia > Polypteriformes > Polypteridae > Polypterus > Polypterus senegalus. The sequence goes on along the minus strand of NC_053156.1, from coordinate 226,285,730 downwards.
TGTCGTACGCAAGTTCTCCGCTCGGTTTTGCAAACTGGCGGCACCCAGCGTCAAAGCAGTGCTACTGTTCTTGTGTGATTACTCATTATTTTCATGACGCGGCTTTATAAATACACTAATAAACAATATGCGGTTAGTTTCTGTGTAACACATCTGATTGCAATTAACTCGTAACAATATAATGGTCCAAGGAACAGCCATAGTATTCCAAATGCCATAACTGCTTTAGCGTTGTTACTCACTTCTTCTTCTTCTTCTTCTTTCAGCTCCTCCCGTTAGGAGTTGCCACAGCGGATCATCTTTTTCCATATTTCTCTCACTGCACCACTCGGAGTATTTATATCACTGTATCTGAGTGTGAATCACAGCAGCAGCTGATCGGAAAGAGAATTATCGGTATACGGCATTAAGCACACGCTGTCTCTGCCACGGCAAAACGTTTCAAAGCCTTTCCTGTATGGACCTCGCGGTTCAAAACAGTTTCATCCCAAGAACTTTAAATGCAGCCAATCAAGTGCTCCTTGTAGAACTGTTTGTACTTATAAGTACAATCACCCCACTGTAAACTTGCACTATAGTTATAATATCGCACAACCTGAGCCACTTTATAAAGCGCGTATTTACATATGATGACGATATCATTTTTAAGATGAAATGCAGCAAAATATGTTTGTTAAATTATACAGATAAAACTTTAACTTCATTTAAATAATCTATATTCTTCACTGGGAGTGTCTTTAAGGATAGAATAATTAAACATGTACTACGAAGATATTTCAATGTTCTTTAAACGTTTTGAAGAATCGGCGCTAAGCTTACAGATGGCTTAACGTCTATTACAGAGCTGATTGTATGGCGATCGGTTACTTGGGGAAAGAAAAGCACTGACTGCAGTGACGGATACGCCAATATATATTGAATATAAAACAGAAAGATAAAATAACAACACAGCGACAAAATTTCGGCAAAAGTTAAATGCTTGTGTCATGAGCACGGGGCGGCTAGTGTCTGCAACATACGTGGCCATCCACCGTGCATAAGATACTTTACTGACATTGGCGGGTGAAGGAGCCAGCCACCGATTCTTCCTCTGCCCAGTGCCACCACAAGCTTAGAGCCCCCTGAGTACTGCTGCAATAAATTATTTTATCGAAGTGAAACATGTTTAATAACGTGCTTTAACTCCTATCATCATGAAAATGACATCACATATACATCTCAGTATTTTAGTTATTCAGAGAGCTGTAATATCACGAATGTAATGGATTCTGTGTCCAGTTGGAGGAAGAGAGCCGGTTTAAGAAACAAGTAGTGATTCACACACATAGAGCACATAGAAAATCAAATACAAAACAAAGCATTTAACGTGCTACTTTAATTACGATGTGATTTTAGAAACTGGTTAATTAAACAATTTTAAGATGAATTTTATGATGTTCTACTTTAATGACAAAATAAACTACATGATTAAAGTGGAAATGTCGAGATTGAAGTGGACATTTCGTGCTTTTTCCCCACCGTGTGGCTTTTTTCTCTGTACCCTAATAAGCTTTCATATGACACTCAGACAGTGGGCTTACAACTCGGCTTTCCACGCGACTTTGATATGTGACTTCTTTTTTATTTCCGCACTGTGCGATTTTGTGGATGTGAGCTTTCATGTTTCTCCAACACGCTATGCCACTCGATCAACTTCCTTTTGTTGATTATACCACGGCTTATTTGAACAAATAGTATGTTTTTCCTTTGCCTCCACTTGGTATTTGCTGAAATTCTTATGTTTCCCCCCGTGCTTTTCCCATTGTCTTTTCACAGAAGGCTGCGCTTAAGGGCGATTTATATTGATTTGCATATTCAAATAGGCGTAATTCTGGGAGGATTTGGGCGTTACATAATGCGCTGCACGGCGTTAGTTTTCACGCTGATCGGGATTTATGTAGCGGAAGAACGTGGAAGTTGGAGTACGCACAGATTCCTGCATCTGGATTTTTCTGTGCGTAAGCACATTTCGGCTTTTGTGCTTACGCCATGTTATAGTGCGAGTTCTACGCACGGCGTTATACATGAGGCCCCAGGTGAGTGACCAAGTAATCCTGTTAGCTGCATTTGCAATTTACATGCTCCTAACCTTGCATCACCCATCGATATTTTTTTCTGTTTACTTTGGCAAAGAGACACAGCATAGCTGTGAGCCTGCTATTGCCTAGTACAGATGCGGAGATCACACTTCGGAACACTCTTTGGCGTGCGGTCTAGTTGGGGGAGGTCCCAAGACAGATTACAAACCTCACATTTTCTTGAATGAGTGCCACATTAATATGAATGTTTCTTGAACAAGCATCACTGAACCACATAAAAACTGCTTTTTGATGTCTTCAAATGCAGCAGTTCACATACGTTTACAACTCAAGATTTTTCTTATTTTTTTGCTGTCTTTCAAGAAAGTTGACAGTGTCGATGGCGAAATTCCGAATTCACTGGCAACATCTTTTTTCTTTTTGCCACAATTGACAGCTGCAAAAAATTTAAGTTTTTTTTCTTCTATTATAAACCGTTACCATTTTTTCATGTCTGCCATTTCTATAGGAGGGTGACAATAAGTTAAAATCCAATGGATGTTTTTCAAATGTTGACGAGCTATAAGAAACAGATATCACTGAAAACCACAGAAAACAGAAACAGCAAAAAAAAAAAAGTATGAGCAAAGTTCGAAGAAAGAATTTTTTTTTTTTTTTTACAATGTTTCCGTTTGGGGATCACTGTGCACAACTGAGCTGCAGCCACAGAACTAACTGCTCTGTGGATGATTCATTCAGGCATTTCAAGGTCTTTTGTGCACTTCGTTGTAATGAAAGTACCTTCTAAATGTACTTCATAGTAACGAGATTTCTATAGACTCGTTTTATATGTGGAAACTGTCGGGACTATAAAAATACTTCGTTGTAATGAAAATTTCGTTGTAAAGATATTCGTTGTAACAGAATTTTACCTGTATATATTGTGTGTATATACAGTATATAAGCAATATGTTTAAAGAGTAATGGATTTTTGTACCCTACCTTGTACAACAGTATAAATCATGTTGAGACCTACTGGTGATTTGTGGAAATTGCATTCTACAGTACAATGTAAGGTCTTCCATGCTTTCCACTACTGGTCTGATGTTTACTTGTCCTATCTAACTGAATTGGCACAATAGTCTGACTGGCTGGGTCCATCCCACAACCAAAGGTGAATGAATGGCTTCATCAGTTAAATTTCACCATAATTTCAAATTGAGCAAAACTGTATTCCATGATTATCCAAATAATTAAGTTGGAAGATCTAGGCAGTCAAATGCACTGAAATGATGCACTCTGTACAACTTCTTAAATATACTGTACATCTAATAAGCATTCAAACATCACAAATAAGCAAAATCTATACTGAGTTTTAGCAGACATTTACATACTTCTTAAAATGGACTAGTCACATCCAGTCACAGAAAAGGCTAAAACACCACCCAAAAAAGTACAGTACCCCATAGAGCAAGCCATAATGGCTACAACTATGCTGCTAGGAAGTTCAGGTAAGCAAGAACTTTACAGTTGCACATTAAACAAGAGTGAATTTCACATTTTCCCCCAACAAGCAGCAGGTCTTACCTGCCTTAAAACGCCCAAGCAAAATACAGGAAAGAAAAAAATTGAACGTTTACGGTCTTTTCTTTCAAAGACTGCACCAGAGCAAGAAAACATAGAAATAGAAAACATTAAAATAAGACCATTCACTCAAGGAAGGCTATGAACTGAATACAGAAAACAAACAGGCATGTTTTTGTTATGCCTAGCTGATATTTAACAGGAAAAGAAATTTATAAAAGGACTAAGATTCTCATTTAAAAAGTTTTCCGTTGCTTCAAGTGTGAATGTAAGAGTATGCCAAAAACAAGAAAATGCTTATGCCGAAAGAAAAACACAATTAGAATTGTAAAACCTGACATACGCATGTTTCTATGCAATTAATCCTTCTTAAAGCACTATCATCTATTAAATGTGTGTAGATGAATGCACCTCAAACCCAGCCCAATTGCTACCCTGACACACCCATATATTGATAATGCTAATCAACCTCTTACATATGCAGTCCCAAAGCTGCAGACAGAGCAGCCTCCCACTTTAAACATCAAGACACTGCCACCAGTATTTGAGGAGTTCTATGCTGTGCTCCACAACTGAATGTGCAAGAGCATGTATGTCATTATAGCACCTCACCTGTGTGTTCTGGGGATTGGGGAAATGCATTAGGTGTCAGTGTTTGTGACAGTAGCCACTATCATCTTGCAAATGTAATGACATGACTGCTGTTACAATATTACATACCATATGGAAAACTGAGGATTCAGCCAGATACATTAACAACACGCCAGCAACAATACTATCATCGTCATCTTCCAAAGCTACTTTGCTTCAAAACAAATGAATCATGGGTTGACCTAGGCCACTGAGTTGAAACATTTTTGTCAGTCTCATCTTGGCAACACAAATGACTTTCAGTTAACAAAATCAGCTTTATTCTGACTAGGTACCGGTTGAACTGCTCCAAACATGTTAGGAAAACTGGACAATGCTGCTAATGCTTTTTCATGCTAGCAGTTTTTATGTCGGCAAAAACATGTTTTATGTATGTACACTCACACCATGTGAAAACTGAATGTAGTGCACAGCAAGCATGACAAAGCTGAAGCTTGGCTGAGATATTCCTGACCTATCAGCAAGTTTCCTTAGAAGAGGCATCTAGCCTATATAAAAGGACAAAAAAACAAAGAAGTTCTTCATTGCAAATACACACTGCAAAGGAAACTAAAATATAATCTGTAAATTATATTCATCGCTTTTTATGTTTGTCAGTGTCAATGCACATTATAATAATGGCTCGGTGATGTGAATTATTATGTGTGTGAGAATTGTTTCACTTGTTTGGTTGCATTTCTCTACCTGAGCAAGGGTGTCATTATTTCCCAGTTTCTTCGAAATGTTGCATACTTATGGGTCTGAGCTGCAATAAGTAAAAGCAAAGTTCTCAAGTTTTCTTTTATAAATGTGCGTATGCAACTTTCCACACAAAACTCACATTTTGGGCCTCTTTTTTCCATACCTGGTTTTATTAAACTGACTCCATGAGATGGACAAGCAAAATCATAGTCAAGAAACATGATGTCAAAACCAAAAACAGATAAAAAAACCAGATGCCAAAACCCAATATGTATTCCTAAATTGTAGTCAAAAAAAGAATGCTAATTTCTTAACCCCTGAATCATGAACTCACTCTTCTAAACAATGTAAAAGTATTTGTTTGTTATCCAGAATCTTGGAATACAAGAGATCTGAAACAAAGACCTTTATGCTAACATACTAGTGACATAATTGGTTGTAACCTTACAGACCATACCCCCTAGCAATCAGTCACTGCATCATGGCATCAATGAAAAACAAAATGGCATCACTTCATGATAAGAAATACTTTTAAGACCCTTAAAACAGTCTTATTTTAACTAAATAAATGAATTCCCATACATCAAAACCCCAGAAGGGAACAATTAAAAATGAAGGAATTGACATTAAATCAAAGGGAAAAAAAACCCAATTCAAAAACAGTTTAATGCTACACCACAATCCAAAGGCTTAGCAAGAAAGACCTGCTATATAGCAGGAAGGAAGAAACCAGCCAAAAGCTAGCCTTAAATGTTAACTGAACATTGATCTCTGGAGGACTAGCTAGTTTAAAAGAAAAAACCTATACAGATAGAACACCACACTGAAGCCTGAACTCCTTCAGATGATAGTAGAAACCTCTCAAAATATGTTTGCTGTTTGAACTTAGGATAGTGTAGGGAGTCTACAGTAAACATCTAGCCACTGCATAGGTAAAATTTATTACTCATAAAAGATGCTTCTTTAGGAAAGAACGTTAAAGTGTATATTTCAGGGCAAACATTCATTAGATTTAGAGGGGAGTGAATACTTATGCAATCAGTTTTTATAATTAATTTACAAAGAACCATATCATTTTGTTTTCATTTTGATAGTCAATGTAACAAACTCACTGACATTAAATGGCAAAATATCCAAGTTAAATAAACAATGATTCTATTATAACACAATAAAATGTGAAAAGTTTAGAGGTAAATACTATTTAAAAAGGTACACATCAGTTCAACTATAACACATATACATCACCATGAGCTAGGGATAGGTAAGAACAGGTAAGGGAAAAAAAAAATCTTGATTTCACCTCATTAATAATACAGGTGCTGGTCATAAAATTAGAATATCATGACAAAGATGATTTATTTCAGTAATTCCATTCAAAAAGTGAAACTTGTATATTAGATTCATTCATTACACACAGACTGATGTATTTCAAATGTTTATTTCTTTTAATTTTGATGATTATAACTGACAACTAATGAAAGAATCAAATTCAGTATCTCAGAAAATTAGAATATTGTGAAAAGGTTCAATATTGAAGACACCTGGTGCCACACTCTAATCGACTAATTAACTCAAAACACATGCAAAAGCCTTTAAATGGTCTCTCAGTCTAGTTCTGTAGGCTACACAATCATGGGGAAGACTGCTGACTTGACAGTTGTCCAAAAGACGACCATTGACACCTTGCACAAGGAGGGCAAGACACAAAAGGTTATTGCTAAAAAGGCTGGCTGTTCACAGAGCCCTAATAGAGAGGCGAAGGAAGGACAAGATGTCGTAGAAAAAAAGTGTACAAGCAATAGGGATAACCACATCCTGGAGAGAATTGTGAAACAAAACCCATTCAAAACTGTGGGGGAGAATCATAAAGAGTGGACAGCAGCTGGAGTCAGTGCTTCAAGAATCACCACGCACAGACGTATGCAAGACATGGGTTTCAGCTGTCGCATTCCTTGTGTCAAGCCACTCTTGAACAAGAGACAGCGTCAGAAGCGTCTCGCCTGGGCTAAAGACAAAAAGGACTGACTGCTGCCGAGTGGTCCAAAGTTATGTTCTCTGATGAAAGTAAATTTTGCATTTCCTTTGGAAATCAAAGGTCACAGAGTCTGTAGGAAGAGAGGAGAGGCACAGAATCCACGTTGCTTGAGGTCCAGTGTAAAGTTTCCACAGTCAGTGATGGTTTGGTGTGCCATGTCATCTGCTGGTGTTGGTCCATTGCGTTTTCTGAGGTCCAAGGTCAACACAGCCATCTACCAGGAAGTTTTAGAGCACTTCATGCTTCCTGCTGCTGACGAACTTTATTGAGATGCAGATTTCATTTTCCAACAGGACCTGGCACCTGCATACAGTGCCAAAGCTACAAGTACCTGGTTTAAGGACCATGGTATCCCTGTTCTTGATTGGCCAGCAAACTCGCATGACCTTAACCTCATAGAAAATCTGTGGGGTATTGTGAAGAGGAAGATGCAACATGCCAGACCCAACAATTCAGAAGAGCTGAAGGCCACTATCAGAGCAACATGGGCTCTCATAACACCTGTGCAGTGCCACATTGCTGCAGTAATCCAGGCCAAAGGAGCCCCAACTAAATATTGAGTGCTGTACATGCCCATGCTTTTCATGTTCACACCTTTCAGTTGGCCAACATGTCTAAAAATCCTTTTTCTGCATTGGTCTTAATTGATATTCTAATTTTCCGAGATACTGAATTTGGGACTTTCATTAGTTGTCAGTTATAATCATCAAAATTAAAAGAAATAAACATTTGAAATACATTAGTCTGTGTGTAATGAATGAATCTAATATACAAGTTTCACTTTTTTAATGAACTTACTGAAATAAATCATCTTTGTCATGATATTCTAATTTTATGACCAGCACCTGTACTATATGGAGCAGTATTACATTTGCAGTTCTTCCCTAATGGAAATATACTGTAATGAACTTTTTGTCCTGTATACTTCTGAGGCACACAAGATACCTGATTTTCTTCCAGTTCTGCTTCATCCATTTTCATATTTTCAGATTGGGTGACAGTATCATGAAACAAGCAAAAAAAATGGCCTGTTGGAAAACAATATTTTTTTAGTATGAACAAAACAGACTTTCTTGAACAGAGTTTAGAATGCAGTAAATCTAATACGCCAGGGAAACTCCTCTTAGAGGAGAAGGAAATCCAAAGCATCATACTGTAATAACTAAACCTTAAAACTCACCACTTTCATTGTCATACGTGTAGTTCCCGAAATGCAAGGTGCTGCTACACTTGTGGCATCTGAAGCAGCGTCTGTGGAAGAACTTGCCTTCGGCACTGACTCTCTCTAAGACATAAACTTGTTTTCCGCAGAAATAACATTTGTCAGAAATAGAAGGCGATTCTAAAGCAAGAAGTGTCAAGTCAGCCTGTAAAACCAAATAAGGTAATAAAAAAAACAAAGTTTGAGTGATCTCTAAATTCAACATGTGAATATGATGACATTTTTGAGCTCTAACTAAAAATCAATTATTTTTGGCCTAGAAGTTTTTTGTTTATATCTGTACACATTAAATATGTTTGACTTCTGGTTTAAGAAAAATATTCTATAGTAAAAATCTTCCATATGTGATTTTACTGTCATTTATAAGAAAAACTTAATTTAAGCACAGCCAATAAAGAAATAGACATTTAAGAAATACTGACCCAAGGGTCAAATTAATAAAACACAGGGCATTATTTACAAGGTACAGCATTAAGATACTAATATTAAACACAAAATAATGAAGGGAATATGTATTCAAGGAACACTTTCACATCCCTTTGATATCATATTAACAACTGAAGTAATGGAACTTTTGGAAACTAAGATCACCAGAGTTAGTGCAAATATAGTCAAATCCTTTTAGCTATCATTTACTAGGTTTCCACTTTTGCCCTCGGAGGTATTTGCAGCAACTCTAAAAAAACATGGCCACAGGTAATGTTTTTTGAAACATATGCAAAACTCACACGTGTATCTTTTTCCTTCACATTTTCTTTCTCCTCCTGTTCCATTTGTCGTTGCTGCAAAAATAACAGTTATGAATTCAAAAAGTACAATGGCAAAAAGTAGTTACAGTATAAAGACAATGAATAAAACAATACCAATCTAAAAGGCTTAATGTTAAATAACGTATATTGCAATGTACAAGCTATGAGGGGTTACTACAATGTTCTAGTTCAAATAATGAGATGCTTTCCTGTCACCCAACACCAGCAGTATACAACATAAAACCTTTCCCAGAGGTTTATTAAAAAGATGGCTATTATAACTTCAGTCAATTTCTATTTAGCATACTGTCAAATCTATCTGGTTTCCAAACAACTGACCACAACATAGCATATTGTTTATATTCTCAGGTGCTTTGCTAAGTGGGGTAAAAATATATCCAAAGCAAATGTTACTTTGCATGTAACAAAGGTCACCTTTTTTGGAAAAATGCAACATGCGTTGATTGTGTTTGTACTTCAAACACTTATGAAAAACTGGAAATGAAGACAAGGATGATTATCTCTGGCTAATCTATTTTTTATTTTATTTTTTTAAATGGTACGCATGTAGAAAAAAAATATGATGTATATAACTGCTTGAAAGTGATCATACAAGTAATCTGATTTTATACTTCTACTTTTTTTTGCCTGAGGCAGTGAGACTACTGAATGTCCCTCCCATTTACACTACCTTTTGTTTCTGAAGAGTGTTATGCTTTAGCTTGCTCAAGAAGAGTAAGGCAGATTTGGTGCTTGACAGACTTGCAGATTTTGAAGGTGATAAGGGACCCATCATCTCTGCAAAGGAATGGCAATCATAGCAGCAACATGAAGACCTTTACAGTGTGATTACAGTACAACAAAGAGCACAGTTCAATCATCCTATTTATTATGTACCGCCTCTTAACATAAATACAGAGTCAGGTCAACAATCCAATTATTTGACTTTCTTTTATTCAAAAGACTTCCCCCATTGTGACCTTCAACAAAAATTTTAAATAATTAAATCTTTAAAAACATACAAAAAGATTTGATTACAAGCACAGTTAATTATAGATACACACTGCTTTTGGGAGTGGTTATTATAATCTCTGCAATGAGATGATATACTGCTAGCCAAAACAGGACAACTTCTTTTTGAACTGTCATGTTATGGGTTTAATCTGAAATCTTCAACATTGGAAGTCTGCTATACAATTCAGAGTGCATTAGAAGATCTGATCAGCCAGCCATTGAACTTGGCAGAACATAAAGATATAATATACAACTATGAAGGGACTGTACAATTTATTCTTCTTTACTGAACATTTAAGGTTTGTTTTTAGGTCAAAAGGTTAAAGTTACTGATTAAATTACTTAAGTTAATTACATATATGAAATTATTTGTATTTTGGTTTTCTTTTGTACATTAGTATGTCAGGGGTGTAACTGTTTGCAGAAGGAACCTGTTGAGCAAGTAAAGTTTAGCATTGTTACTGACTGATATCCTACACCACCACCAAAAAGAGTTTCCTTTAGGCTACCATGATATCAGGGTTGTCTAACTACAGGCTACTATTTCAAATGAAAATAATTTTTGGCATTCCTGGATATAATGCTAAACTTGTGTGAAAACAATATGTAAAATATTCAGAGAAAACAGGAAGGCTCAATGCCCTTCATATAGTAAATTTTGGAACAGTGAAGTCAAAATTGCTGTTTTTGACATTTATGCAAGTAGATCAAACTGAAGACAGTGGTATAAAATAACCAGAAATATAGAATGTCACATTTCTGACTATTTCTGCACTTATATGCTTTAACATTTTAGAACATAGAAAAATCCATCCCCCAATTTTATGTCATTACCTGTATCAGCTGGCTTCAGTCCAGGAAATTTCCTAAGGCAAAAGGGCCTTTGTTATAGTGGTGTTGGTTAATCAGGTTTATGAGAAGTACTATGTAACAAAGTACTTTTCTGTATACAATATTTGTTGTTTTTTGTTTCTTCTTCCCAGGGGCTAATATTAGTTCACTGGAGCTCTTTACTAGTGAACATGCTACATACAATTTCCCATTAGCAAAAACACTTCTGCTCTAGATCAATTCTTGCTTGTAAAACATGATTTTTGAGGAAGCTATTTTGAATTCAAACAAGTAATTAGTAGGAATAATGGGAATTGGGTATAAATATATTTTCACTCTATAGTACATACTGTAAAAATGGTAGCTCCAGTGAGATTTGAATAGAACACTGATCTGTAATCTTATACCGTTACAAAGGTTGATGTTTAAATCAAAAGCAATATACACTGAATTCTGGTTTACATTAACTTAATACTTACAGAGGTTTACAGCCTGTAACGTTACATGGCCAATGCAATGAATTCAGTATTACAAACATTGTACAGAAAAAAAATATATGAAAAGAAATATGGTGAACTATGTACAACGTCCACCTCTTCTGTGTTCTGTCCATGTGGGGACCTTTTACTGAGCTGTGCAAGTGTTTAAACAGACCAAGGCATGGCAATTCTCCTAGTTTGCATTGTACATTGGGGTTGAAGTGAGCTGGTACACTGTACTGGCACTTGCCTTTTTGTGCTTTGTTAACCAGTGCTTAGCAGCACATCATGGTCTGAGCTTGAAGGGGGCACCTCAGTTATCTGCAATACTGCATATATTTCAACACCAAGGGCCCCTTCCCAACCCCATTCTTTGAAGTATATGTATCTAAGCACTCTTAACAATACAATCCAGATTGAATTAGTATGTATTTTATACTGCTTCACAAGGAGTAAGAATAAACAGACAGAACAGGGAGTACTGCATGTATACAAGGAGGACACTTCATAACCACGTCTTCCTTGCATTTCACCTAACGTTTCTTCATCCATTTCACATCTAAATTTCCATGCAACTCGCCATGCCATTTCTTTTTCCTTTGCAAACTACAGCTACAGCCCGATCAGTTGCATGCAATCACTTGACAGCACTCTCTATGGCATTTTCATCGACCAAAAAAAAAAAAAAAAACGTTATTCTATTTTTCGTTTTTATTTCTATACCGTCACCAAATTTTATTCAAAGCATTTAAGTATGCTTTAAGTTGCTTTAAGGGAAGCTACTTTAAATCGGAGTTGATCAATTTGTATGCCCACCTAATGTGCGAAATTGTATTATTCTGAAACTAGATAGATACATAAACCTTTATTAGCATTTTACAGATGCTCAATAAATAAATAAATATAGTCACACACCAGAAGGAAAAGTAAAAAGAAATAAAACTTCTGACTTGGTAAAAGAAGTCAAAATGAGGCATTATGCACATATACTATATTGCCATTGGTACAACAGATGCCCAAGTAATTTTTCTTGACACACTTCTGCTGAATAAAGTATATATGCATAAAAATACACCAAATCAAAGCTATTTTTCCATTATGCTATTCTGTTCAATTGAAAATGTTTATGTATACAGAAAATATAGCATGTTTGATTATACCTAACAATTACAGAGCAGAAGGCACCAAACTGTCTATGCTTAGGGTTTCAATAAAAATTAACTTAATCATAGAATGTATGATAATTAAAACACAACAAACAAAAATAGTATTCATTATACCCATTTGTGTGGTCTTTGTGATAAGTAGACACCTTGCTGAATGCAATAACTATGCCTGAGAGCAGAGTCACAGCCTTTGATTTCATTATCAAAATGAATATAAATAATATAAAAGCTGCTGGCTTTTACAAATTTACATAATCCCTCTGTAACTGTGCATTTTTCAGAGCCACGTTTCATAAACAATCTGCACAATTTAAACCAACAAAAAAAAAATAAATTCTAAAATAACTGCAATATTAACCTCCCAAGCATTACTCGGGCTGTAAAAGCAGTGCTAAAAGAGTCCTGAGCATCACTCGGGCAACTGTATAGACATGTCTCGCATAAGCATTAGAATCGAGGATTACTTGGGTAGTAAATGTGTCAACAGCAATGGGCCGAGTTTTGCTCGAAGGATATAGGCAAGTCTTGCATAAGCGACAAGCTAGTGCATTACCCAGGCAACAGTGCAGACAAGTCTTCTAGCCTCATAATACGAAAGCAATGCTTGTGTTAATTACACATGTGCAGTGTGCTGTTCATAAGCTGATCAGTCTGGAAAGAAAATCCGCAAGGAATCACACAACTGTTGTCTTAACTATGACGCTGAATACTTTAAGATATACCACATTGCTAATACATGCTAATGTATTTTCATTATTATTATTCATTATTACTCTTTCTACACTTCTGACTTTGTACTTTTAGTGTTTTGAACATTTTACAGTAGAAAGATCAGACTTAATAAATATTTAATTTTTCACACCAAAAAATGCAACCATTTTTCATGAAAAAAATGTAACACTAAGGAGGTTAACAATAGAGTATGCAGTTTACTTCAATATAAATAAATAGGGAGATAATTATATGTTTAAATTCTAAACCATCAGTGAAATGGGATCAAATGTCTCACTGTTTGATGAAACCTACCAGTTGGAGATTCAGTTTCCTGGAAGATTTGGAAAAAATGGGTTAGGTACATAACCATGGCTAGTTTATCAGGATTGTTCTGGCTGGCCATGTCATTGCCTGACATAATTGGGGTGATCCCAAGTTCTTGTTCAGCAATATCAAATGCAGTCTGATTATTTCTGGCAGCGTCGCCCACATCCAAACTGTCAAAGTCACTAAAAGAAAAGAAAGCAATAATATCTGAAAATAGAAACAGAGTACTGAGTAAAAGAAAACTAAATATTTAAAAAGTACAAAATAGGATTTTATACCCCAAGATCAGAGACAGATACTGAAGGTATCTGAAGGTCCAAGCCATTACACAAATTCTAACTTTATTTGGGATTTCATCTACTTACATAAGTTTGGGTTTAAAATGATGAATAAGAGCACAAAGTGCCAATCCACTTTTCCAGGAATTTGTGAAGTCTGTCACTTTCACATTTTTGTAACCAGTAGTGTGTTGCTGACACCATTTCAGAAGCTCCTCATATCCATTTGTTGAATCTGACCAAAGGAGCAGAAGTAAAACTTTCACCCATTAATTCATTCAAATTGTCCAAGGTGGACACTACTCTATGTATGGTTTCTAATCCCCACAACATGTAAAATGAAAACAATATTAATCTCTCAGCCGGTAATTTTAAACTGTGTAAAACAAAATTTCCTGAGCAAATTATACCTGCTCATGAGTAGCTGATTTACCTCTTGCCAAATTGATTCCTATGGCAGTATAACTTGCCTTGAAATTTGATGTTTACACAATTTAAATTGCTCAAATTGGGTCTTTATAATTTTACAACAAATCAAAAATGCATTCCTTATAATCGGAAACTGTGGCACAGTGTGGGGTATAAAATCTACATTATATTATTTTTCTTAAAGCAACCTTAGATATTTCAGTCAAAGTAGTAAGCCATTTAAAAAGCAATGGGCTGATTATAAACCAGCAGTGGTGTCCTAATCAAAATAAAAAAAGCAAAATGCTGAACATATATAAGGAAAGCAAAACTAAATTCACCACACCTTTCGGAATGTTAGTGATCTTGTTCTTCACCTTCCTGTGGTCCTCCACTACATACAGGTGAGAGACCTTTTAAAATTTGCAAGCAAAATTATAAAAAGAAAATAGTAAATACAGGTATCATAAACTAAAATCAAGCATTATTCTGACTGTATGACTCAGTTAAATCGCTTGACACTAATTTTATTTCCTATTTCCTCCAGTAAATGGAAAGTGACCCTTTGAAAGTCTTTTTTTTCCCTAATCTGACCTCCTTAGTTTGCCTTTTTCATTTTGCTTTGAGCAAATTGGTGTGTTCACTTTTGAGACCCACACGGGTGGTACAATGATTACTGCTGCAGTCTTACAGTTTTTCTGATACTGTTTTTTGACTACAAAGACATGCTTGTTAGGTTAAATGAAAAATTAAACTGTCTCAGTGTGAGAGACTGAGGAGGAGTACATGAATTTACCCAGTGAGGATGGACATTTGTCCAGGACTGGTTCTTGCTGATGATTCTAGAACAAGTTCTAGCTCAGTGTCTTTAAAATGTTGGGCTACAGAGTTTTAGTAAATGGACTGATGAATGGATGTCCTAAAATAGTACATGTATCTGGCAAAGGTAAAACATATGGCGGCTGCTAGTTAATACTAATGAGTGAAAAAATATTTGAATACCTGTTTGGTTTTAATAGAATCCAAGTTGATGTTGGGATATCTTGTGGTGGGGTTTATGCTATATTCAGTGATGTTTTTGTGGGTGTTCTCTGGAGTTGTTTGTGAAAGTAATTGGTAGATACTTTCTCTACAAAAAAGACAAATGAAACTGTTAAAAAGACAGTCTGAAATAAATGTATTTTTCTTCCACTTGGGACCTTTTCTAGTGATACGGAAATTGATGAACTATTATAAACAAATTAATTGTTGGCTTAATTTTTTAAAACACCTTTCAGCAATGACTTCCAGAGGAGATGCACCAAGACCCCAGCGACGAACCATCCATCCTGCATCAAAGGCTGCCAAGAATCCCCGTGCTATCCCTGTCCCCAGTGGCCAAAAAGGCTAAAATGAAAATAAACATCATAAAATTTATATTGTTGCATTCTATAGATACAATCTTGAAAAATATGATAGGTTTGGATTATAGATTAAATTACAAATTAAGTTTCAATGTTTTCTGCTCCTTTCATTATTTAATATGCAATTTGCACACAAATATGCAGAGGTGAGCAGTGGCTCACAGCTGAGTGAATCTGCTTTTATCAAAGATCCCATCTACATACATAGAAAGGCTCATTACCATTGGATAGCGGAGTTTCACACCTTTACAACGATGTATAGTTGTCCATGATCAGTCATTTGTAATACATATCATAGGTGTGTGTAAAAGGCAGGAAATTGCTTGAGTGATAGCTCATTTTTACACACTTTTAAATGCACAAAGCTTGAGTAAGACTCCAATCAAAAGTTTGACTCTACTGAAAATTACACCTTTGCTGAAGAACTTGATGATACGAGTTGATTTATAGATGCTGCTTAGTATAAGTTTGAAGTAATGCAGCATGTAGTTTTACAGTTTAAACATCATGGGTTCAATTACCATACCCAGAGGCTGGCTACTGCGTGCTCTCCCTGTATTAGTTTTCTGAACTGTGCTCTTTTAATTTCAGGGTATAATCCCTCCCAATGGGATCAACAACACTGTGTGATTTTTTTTAATTCCCATTTCTAATTGTGCTTGCTTCACTACAATGCAGAAACAAGCACAATTATAAAGAAGAAACAAAAGCAAGCACAATTAAGCAAGATAAAAAAATACTGCACAGTGTTGTCGATTCCATCTGTGGTGGGTAGGGAGAGAGAAAGATTATACCATTAACAAGTCTCATGTGTTTGCGGCCCAAAAGTGGCTGAGAAACACTGGTTTAGGGGTGTGTGTGTGTGTGTGACTAGCTTTAGGGGGGCCCTGTCCAAGACCGTTTCCTGCTCTGTATCCAGGGCTTCCAGCAAAGGTATTGGTATGTGAGGCAACAACTTATGTGAAGTGACGAACCCAGTGGCTTACTGCATAGTTCAGCTCCTTATCCACAAAATCACAATGTCTACCATAACTTTAAGTTTTTCTTATTATTGTTTGGCCTTGTTTTCTATTTTAAGACACTTTTAAAAAGATGTAATGCGATCTTCTTCTTTAAGTATTCTCCAGTAATGTTGGATTGTGGCTCCCTATGAGCCACTTCATTTGTTTCTCTCCATTAAGTTGGTGGAGAAATATTACTGACAAAAAGAAAAGTTTTCCAAAAGGTTCATGTAGGCACAGTAAGATACCATTAGGAGGATATATCCCAATTTTGTATGGCTGGTAGCTTGAAAGTGAATTTTTTTTACAGAACCAATGCACAAAACAGTAACAATTCTAAGCAAACTCTTTATCTTTAATCTGCTAAGTCCACATTCTGCCAGTTAAAGCATAAATAAAAATGTACAAGATATTAATTTTTCTTTATAAAAAAACAAAAGAAAGAAAAAACATTAAGCACTGAGCAACAGTATGTAACATAGAACTGTGGTGGACAAAGAGCACAGTAAGGTGTCATGAACATGCTGCTACCATACCTCAACAAGACAGTCTCCAACCAGCCCAATCAGGAGTCTATGCCCATTTTTCTCTTTCACTAGAGAGGCATTTTCTGCACGGTACATACAAGTAAAGTCAAATACTGCCACATCAGGCTTCTTTGCACTGTTCAGTGCGAACTCTAAGTCAGGTAGCTGGTGATTAGTAGAGAATTGAGCGGCTTCATATGCAAAAACCTTTAGGGCATCAAAATTTACATTTGCAGTTGAGAGTAAAGCATCTGTATCACTTTGATTCTAGGGTTAAAAAAACAAAAAAAAAAAAAACATAAGGTGAGCTAAAAGTGAGTTTGAGCAACATTCAAAATCACACAAGAAGTGCTGCAACAGGCTTTAACAGGCCCTGCCTCTTGACAGCCCCCCAGCCATGACTCTAAGACGACAAGAAAAAACTCCCAAAAAAACCCTTGTAGAGAAAAAAAAATTGGGAAAGGCAGTTCAAAAAGAGACCCCTTTCTAGGTAGGTTGGGTGTGCAGTGGGTGTCAACAAGAGGGGGGGTCAATACAATATAATACACAGATCAGAACAAATCCTCAATACAGTGTAAAAATTTTACAAGTACAGTGTACGACCAGAATTTAACAGTAGATGATATCACATATCAAATCATGATTTGATTTGCTTACATATTAATGATTCAAAACACTGATCAAATCGGAAAGCACAAAGTAAATGAACCCAGTTCCATGAGACAAGTATAGTTCTGAAACGTATGACTGCTTTTTTTCTTGATGGCAGTTTCTAATAATATTCACTGATATCTTCAATGGTAAATACCATTGCAAAGAATTTACATGAATGGTAAAACTTGATTACATAGATTTAATCTTCATATAATTTGCAGATCAGTACAGTAAAGCTGCTTACTCATAGTCATATATTCAGCTAGGTTTTGCAGTCATATTTTAACCTCAAAATAAATCAAGCATTTCAATCACTGTGCCACAGTTCTTATAATGCCTGATTTTATTTATTACAATCAGAAACAATGGCATTGAAAAATATTCAGACCATTTTAAAACACATCCTAAATATTAAATGTTTTTTGCTAAAACCAAACTCTCCAATGTGAAAAGAAATAAGTTGACAGTGCAGTGTTTGTCATCTCTGTATGCTCAAATAAATACAAAATTACAAAAGCCAACCCATCTCACAGTATGCATAGGAATGTAAATACAATAAGAAAACAAATTCCACGACTTTCTAAAAGTATTCTGAAAAGACGAGCATCCATTGTTCGTTTGGGATTCATAACACAAGACTTACTTTGCAGTTACATTTCACTTGAATGCTTGATTTTGCAGTATAAAACATAACACTTCCGGAAAAATTTCAGCTGGTCAGTAATAATCTTTTTGGATCCGCACAAGTCAGTGCATCCAGGGATTAAAGCACTCACAATGAATTAGCAAAGAATTAATGCTTATGGCACATTCACAGTGATTTTTTGCTTATTTTTGGGGGAAAGGTAAGACACACGGGATATACGACTTGAGTGTTGTAGTGGATTATGTAGAGTTATCATGAGAAACCTCTTAATAGCATTCTGAAATCACAAAGTTCTGAAGAAGTAAAAAAAAAAATACAAACTAATAAATATAAAAGCAACTGAAACAACAGAAATTAGATTGAAAAGCCTTTTAAAGGTTAATACTGTGCTTAAACTTTAGGAGACTGCAACATTGTGGAACTGATATGAGAAAAAATGCAATTAGCATATGATAAACTTTTTGCCATGCCTTTGCAATATTTCTTGTACAATATGTACAGACTCTGTAGTCTACAAGAAAAAGGTAAATAAATTAATTGGTTTCGTTCAAATAAAAATAGGATTTTGTGCAGTAATCCAAGTTCAGGAATTTAGACTTTTAAAAATGCACTATTAAAAGCTTGTTAGACTCTTAACAAAAATGTTCCTGCCTTAAATTACATTCTAGCATCTTAGAGCTTGTAACAGTGAATCTTCAACAAACCTTTTTAATAACACCTTTGTTCAGTAGGCTCTTCTTCTTGGCAGTCATGACAAAATAATGAGTGTCATCTTTATAGTACACAATGTTCTCCAGGTCAATACCTGTAAAGAGTAAGAATTCGAGAACAAATAGATTAGACCTTAAGTGAAATAAAGTGATTAATATTTATTAATTTTAAAACTTTACAAGCTGGAATTCTTGCAAGTCATAATTTAGTCATTTGGTATTTAAAAGACAAAGAAAGCCTTTTCACTTCAAAACGGTGCATTAGACATATATAAATGAAAGACCTCTGTGTGTGTGTGTGTGTGTGTGTGTGTATGGAGCAGTCCGCTCTCCTCATGCTCAACCACAGCCAATAGATAGTACATGCATGTACTTTATAAATTTTTTGCCGCTGGCATGAACCTCACGTCCAAGTACGAAATGACATGTGTGGAGCAAAAGTCACCACACAACATCGACGTTGTTCTAATGACACAGATAAAAAGACACAGCATTGAAACAAAGCAATCACCATGGCTCAACAACATCCAAGTGAAATACCTCAGCAGTGGAGGGCAAGGCTTGAAGTTTTCACTAAAAACATTGTCTATTTGGAGGTATTTTTTTGAGCCAAAGATTAATAGAACTCATATGCCAGCAATACAGCTAAGATGTGGTATCACCATTGTCTTCTTACGAAAGCCAGTGCCGCAGCAAGCACAGGTGGGTCCATGTCCTCTGTACTTGGTAATTCTTAAGAGTTAGCGGACACCTCTCCAATTTCACAAATATAGTAAAACTGCTAGGGAGTCTTCAGGTTGCTTTTTGTCCCAAAGACCACACACAGATTGTGATTTCTTTAAAAAGTAATACAAACTAACATTGAGTAAAACTGAACAAAAAAGACAAGACAGAAAAAAAAATTACAAAATTAAAAAAGACATTTTTATGAAAAGACTACAAAACAAATTAGTTTGTTTGAATCTCTATATGTGAAATTAGGAATTTTAAACATGTTATATTGCAATTTACATTTAGTCAGATGCGGCTCCCAGTTCCAGTAGCCCAACAAGGTGGGTCCATATCCTCTGCACTGGGTAATTCTTAAGAGTTAGCCGACGCCTCTCCAAGTTCACAAATATAGTAAAACTGATAAGGAGTCTTCGGGTTGTTTTTTGTCCCGAAGACCACACGGGCTAGTTATCTATGTTTTACCACAAATACATAGTAATACTTTTAAATGTAATTTGACATCCCTGTGTCACAAAAGCAAAGCCCATTAAAATTTTCACAAATAGTAAGCAGTTTTGAGTTCCTTGGTGTTAATATTACAATAGACATTTTGACAGAGTTCCATAATACTTAACAAATATTATATACGATAGACAGATAGATACAGTTTACGTATTTATAGCTAGAAATCCACCCCCCTTCATTTGCTATATATTGCCTTTGATTCCTGTATGTCTAATCATTTTCTTCTGACAATGACACTCAAGCTGCACACAAAGTTATTATCTACAAGTCAACATACCACAGCAAACCATAACACACTATCCCATTTAACCAAGAAGACAATGTGAGTTGTGGTTTTTAAATTCAGCCCTGGTGGACCCCCAAGGCTGCAGGTTTTTTATTTCAACTGACTTCACAATCAAAACATCATTCTAAATTCGAATCGTATTGCTTAGTTGTCTGGCCTATAAGTACTACTGGAAAAAAAGTATATATACAGTATATATTGGTATTATTTACCATAGATTTCAATGCTCATGTTTCTTTTGCCACATTCTCTTTAATGTAATTTTTTCTGTAGAGTTTGTTAATTTAATTGTATCTAAATACTGATGATTAGTAATGAACACAGATGCAAACAGTGAATGCTGAAGGGGAACTATTACAATGCCATTTTCCAAGGACTACTCATTAAGAGACATTTCTTGCAAAAGAGCAGAAACAACACTATAGAAAAAGATTAATTATAAAGAAAATAGAAAGGGAAATTTAAATATTATATTTAAAGTTTTGTTGCTCCTAGTAGACATCAGAAAGCATATGCAAGTTAAACAAAAAGCACTTTACCATATGCCACTAAAACAGGTTAGGAAAAATGTACCTACGTGCTTATAACTTTTCTACATCCAATATGGTTATAAGATAAAATTAGCAAATTTTTAAAGACATTAAGGAATAAAGTAAGATGCTTTAATTGTACTGATATTTGCTATAGAGGACTATAATGCCATATTATAGTCTTCTTTTCAAGACTACACATTACTTGTGCCCAAACTAAATTAAACTGAATGAGCAGATAGTGCCTCATGAGGTGGAGCAAGGAGTATGGACAGTATAAGTAAAAAGAAATTCCAATCATGACTACATGCTGGTGCACTAACAGCTATAAGCATGTTCTTCAAAAGCTTACAGAACAAAACAGACAGAAATGTAATTCTGGTCTCAATGGAAATGTCTACTCTTAAGAGTAAGTAGTCTAACATGGTTTGTTGTTAGTTATTCGAGTACAGCTGCCTATTTTAACTAGCTAAATACCTAGTATTTCTCAATATTAAATGTGACCAGTGCTTGGGTTTTTCATTTCTTTACTCTATACCCACCCCCACCCCCATTTGTGGCAACTAGAAATTGCATCATTATCTCATTTTTTTTCCTTCATCATCTGCACTGTGCCTAATATTTGACATATGTTGATACTGAAAGAATAAAACTGCCAAAGCAAACGTCATGAATTAATTAGGAAGCTACAGATGTTATGGAGAAGCAGTGGACACTCCAGCACAATGTATAGATGTTCACGGAAAGAAATCCAATACACTACATTGCATGCCACACTGAAAAGTAATGAATCATTTGACTGATTTGTTTTTAGTTATTACAAGGGTTGTGCCAAAATGAACAGGCATTGCATTTCAGTGAATTTTCTGTGCCGGATTGCACTTAATTTTAAAACTGATAGATAGTCTTTCATACTTTACAGTTTGCACTGTTTGTCTTTCTTTTGAATGTCATGTATGTTTTTTTCTGACTAAAATGTATGTGTTTTTCAGTAGTGTCTAAGGCAGCACCTCCCATCACCTTTCTGTCTTATGTTACTGCCTAGGGTGTAGGGCCAACATCAAATCCTACAGTGACTCTACATATGTGTTAAGTCCTCTTGTAAATTATTCCAGCTATAGAATGTTTGTCTGTCTGTGCCTACCTCCACTGCTCATTGGCAGCTAGCTTGAAAACTGTTATGTAATTTATACCAGATTTCTTGCAAATAACAGAACAATCTTTACTGCCAAGAAAAGCTGGCTGCTTTAGACTCAGTACGTGGACAAGCTCCACTAACCCAGCTGTCTTATGTGAACGTGTGTGTTCCTGAGACCTTGCACAGCAATAATTAAAGTCAGTACTGAAGGACTGCTCAGTAGTGTTTTTTTGTTGTTTGATTTTTTTTTAATAAAACTGAGAATAAAAAAAAAAAAACTCAGTTGTTTATGTAGCATATGGCAATAAAGGAATATTATGAAAAATATTAAAAATATTTAGGTATGATAATTGTAAACTATTTTTATACCAAAGATGAAAGAAGGCCACAGAGTTGTTTAATGTTAATTTTCTTTTAAGGGCAATAGAAATCTGCATATAAAATTGAATACTGATAATATAATTAAAATCCAAATACTTTAAAACGTAAATATACAATAAATGGCACAGGAATGTATTTAAATATAATGTTATAATTGATTTATACCTAGTGTCTACAGTAATAACATTCAAAATGTAACTCTCAATCCTATTAATTAAATAATTTCGGATCATTACTAGTGTTGATCACTGAATTTTGCTAAAGCGAAAGTAAATAATGCAGGTAAGTAGCATTAATTGTGAATTTCCCCTTGGGATTAATAAAGTATCTATCTAATTGGTTAATTAATGCTAAAGGAAATGAATGCCATTACTTAAAAAAATTTACAACGATGACAAAATGCAACTATTCTTAAAATTCTCAGAACAAATGCAATTACTTAGAGAAGTATGTACTATTCGTGCCAAAATTAAAGATACACCATCAGCATCAACATTTAAATCAATGCTAAAGTCATAGCATACTCTTATTATATCTGCTAGTGAAGCAGCTCACATTGTCTTCTTAATTATTTTTTTGTCTTTATGATTGGTTGTTGCTAAGCTATTCCCATTCTCTGTGTGCTGCTATCTTGACTAAGTTATCCTTCAAGAATTGGCATAAGGACCTCAGATTTAAGGCGTCATCACTAATTATGCACCTAAGCCCTAGTTATATACTAAACACATCATAATTTTTCTACACCTTAATTTATATATACTTTTCTAGTCTTATAAAGAAGTATGTTACATAAATATATTTAGCTGAAGGAGCACTTTTTTTCTTTCAAGTGCATTGATGTGGAACTTGAGGCCACTGTTTCTTTCACCCTTTTAACAACCATCACTAAGGTTTTTGTCCTGGTCCTTTCAAAAAGAATTAAAGTACTGTCCACCATTATTTCATATTTCCATGCATAGTTAAAGGTGGAAAGTCACACTGAATCCAAAACACAAGTTCAATGCAATATATTCTTATCAATATCTGAATATTCTTTCTGTCACTGATTGCAGAATAGACAACTTTATGTGGAATTTGAACACATGTCATGTGCCTGAATTAAGATTTATTACAATATACTACCAAGGCCTCAGAACTGAACAATGCCCTCTGTTATCCTAATGGTACTCTTGCCCCAACAACCTTCTGCCAATCACACCTCAAAAATGTATTCAATATCATGTAAAATTGTATTTAAATAATTGATATACAATTATAAGCTGCACCCCTCATACTGCTTTATTGAACTAATAAAATGTAAAAAAATCGGTTTAGGTGTGACATACTTAAGTGTAATAATATTCAACCAAACACTGTACTGCAGAATGTCTAGGGAGAACTATGCATCCAGTAGGCCAAAAGCACTACTCTGAAATACAGTAAATGGAAATTAAATTAGTAAGCTCAAGACCTGTCTCTTTGTGCAGATTTTGAAAGAATTTTTGGTTGTAGATCTTGGCAACACCACTGATCTCTGAGACCTTGGCCTCGGCTGCTGTGTGCCTATTGATGAAGTTTGCAGTGATTCCAATTGCCAGTTTTCCTCGCATTTCCTTCCTCCTGAACCCTGTATCAAAAAAGGGAAGATCTGAATTAGTATAAGAACCAGTGCCAAAAGATTAGATAAAAAAATAACATTATCACCAAAATGAACGCTGTGGAAGAGAATGCAACTTTTCACATCTGGCCAACAAACTTAAAGAAGATGCCACTCTGTTACAAACAACCAATTAGTAATTAAACCAGTTTACACTAAATTCTTCTCTTCATCAGAATGGTTAAAAACACAGCATTTTCCAGTGAAATACCATGAGGCCATAGGTGGAGCATGCAAAATCCACAACAGTGACAAGACTAAATTTCAACCAGGATACCCAAAGTTCTGATGCAGCAGCGGTACCCATTATATCACTTTAAATCTTTATATACATTCATCAATTACTGACCATGCCTAAGCCACTTCAGGGTTGCCTAGGTCTGCTCATGTACATTCTTGAATCCCTAAATCCCTGGAGCCTGCAATGCAAAACCCCAACTGCAAAACATTTTTCTTGAACTCTTCCAGTAAAAACGGAAAATTTTTGAGAAAATGTAGCCATTAACGTGTCTAATGTTTGCTTTTCTCTTTTTTCGTTCATTTAACTTTTCATCACAAGTATTAGAACATCATTGTTACAGAGATTCTGGTGGTAGAATTTGTTTCAAAATATACAATAAGATACAAAGACATGTATGTGTCCATCTACAGTATCTTTCGCATCCTGCTACATCTAATCTCATGGATACTAGATTTTGAAGCCTATTGTAGAGCAAAAGGCAAAAGACAGGATGCAGCCTTGCAAAGAACACAAACAGTGATATTAAACATTTGTAAAAATATCTTACTTCCTATATGCTGCCATTGTGGCTTATTAATGACATATGACAATTTACTCCAATCATGTGTAGTAATAAGTATCTAACATTCTAAGTCACTATAATCCATCACCAAGTATAATTTCCAATTTAATATTACTCACATCTCCCTGAATTATTTCTAAAACATTTCTTTAAATAAACTCTGTTAATAGTTGTATCCTAGTAGATAACTGATAGATAAGTGCAATCACAACCCAACACTCTATAAGCTACTAAATTTCTCTCTATTATAAAAAAAAAAAAATCCTGGAGAGAAACAGTAGGTCGCCGAGACATGATCTTCATGTTAAGATCACGGAAGGCACTTAAAAGACGCACGAGACTAGTTGAGATTGGCCACAAGGCGTCTCGCGGGGACCTTAAACATGAGACTTTGTGCCAAAACATTGACCCAGGACCATCTGGCAAGGACATAGAACATGAGATTCTTGCAAGACACACCCTACTTACAAATAAATAAGAGCAAGGGCAGCCAACAACAAACTCAGTCGTGTTTTGGCTTTAAGCACACACAGATCCAGGGCTCTCAGTGCATATAAAGCGTATAAAGGCAATACATTTTAAATGAAAAGTAGATGACTAAGCAAAGAAGAAAGCAGCGTGGAGAAAAGATACCCAAAAGCATTGGAGAGACAAAAAAGAAAAAGAATAATCTAGGTGCAAATTCAGAAAATAAGGAAAGTAATTATCAGTCTGGAATAAGTGGAATTGAAAAAAAAAAGCACGTCCAATTGGAACGTTGGTGCTATGAACATGCAGACCAAGTTAGAGATTATGAAAGCAATGGAATTCGAAAGGCTCAAAAAAAAAAAAAAGTTGGTGTGATACACATGTAGACAAAGTTAAAGATATGAAAGTAGGAAAATTAGAAAGTATAAAAAAAAAAAGTAAAGATCGCAGGAGTGCAAACAAACGGAAATTATTACTTGAAAAAGGGAAAATAATCACCACGAGCTAGGTGTTATTAAAAAAAAAAAAAGCAAGGTCAGAAATAAAAGAGTAGAAAACAAAGTAAACCGTCATAAAAAGGTTAAAAAACAAGGGGGCCAAACACATGCAGAGCAAGATACAGAATATGAAAGCAGAAAAAAATGACATCGCATTAACGAAAAAGAAAGAGAAATTATTACTCGGAGAAATAACGAAAAGGTAAATAGAAGATATGTCAGAAATATGTATATATTGTAAGGCTTTGAACTTTAAGTCAAGAGAATTTCAAAAACAGATATTACCTCACATGCATTTATTGGTTACTTTGCAAAAAAAATTATTAACAGCTGATGATGTACATTGTTTTGTCTGTGCTGAAATTCCAAACAGAGAAAGCTATCCAGAATTATGGTACAAAGTCATTAAACATGTCTTACGGAGTTCATTCAAAAGATTCAGAACGTTGGGACTCCAAATATTGTTTTTACAGAAGTTCTGAAACAAAAGTGAAACTAATGAAATAGCAACAATTCAAAGAAAAAAAATCTTAAAAGTGTGTATCCGGAAAAACAAAAACAAGGGTTGGCGAGCGAAGCCCCCTAGTTTTGTAAAGAGTAAATCTGGTTAGCTTTTGTGCTGGTAATTTACAACAAAGTTGGCTTGGCCCATTTTTGTTGATCCTTCAGTGGCATGTAAGGCCTTCTTTTTACTAAAAGTACAGATGCGACAGTGGACACTTCAGTTGCTGAGCTTACTCTACAGCTCTAGCATTAGCTAACCTTTACACAGCTTTCTTTCTGAATTATAACCACAAATTTTAATCAAGAATAAGCTTATAGCTCTGCAGACTTTAATAGGCAGAGAGGAGCCTGGAAGGACATTCATATCAAATTGAATTCTAGAATCCATACCACATCCACTTCAGAACAGGTCATCCAGCTTAAGTGAAGTATGTTTGGGCCCAGCCAGTACTTGGATGAGAAACCACCCCCAAATATGATCAGGCACTGATCTGTGAAGTTGTAGAGGACATGGCAACACGCACAGCAGAGGAAGACAACATAAAAGGACATGCAAGGAAAGTTCTTTACCTAATCCTGAGGCACACAGTATTGAATAAATAAGACTGACATGTTAAAAGTGTTTCATATGCGCCAAGACTAGATTAGAACTCTTTTAAGTAAACACCCAGCCAAAACTTGAATTATCAGTTTTAATTTTTGCTGTTTAATAAGCTCTGAGAAAAAAAAAAAAAAAAACTGCATTAGGTAATCATCTAGCTTTTACATGCTTTAAGCTGAACTGGAAACAAAGGTGCCCTGGGTCACAGAAGAATATATACTCTCTCCCACAGCAGTGCATTAGAACAAGAAGACCATTCAGGATTAACATCACTTAGAGATCTGTACATAGACAACGCCATTGCATCCTACAAACAATTACACTCCAAATTTAACTTTCCAGCAACACATTTCTTTCACTACCTTTAAATTAGAAACTTTGTTAAACAGAACCTACCCAATTTTCCTCACCTCCCACCTACCTATATGCCGGAAAAAATACTGATCAGTCTTGAGGACTCAAATAGCATTTCCGTAATATATAAAACAATTTTACAGTCCCACCCTTTCAAAGATCCAAGAGTACAGTGGGAAAAGGATCTCTCACTCAATATCTCAGAAAAGGAGTGGAAAGTAGCAATGCACAGAAATCACTCCAGCTCCATATGCACAAAACATTATTATGAATTACATACATTAATATGAATTATTCAAATCAAAATTATATAATCGAGCGCATCTCACTCATTTAAAATTGTCCAAAATGTTTCCAGGGCAAGATCCAACCTGCGAACGCTGCAATCAATTTCCGCCTCACTGGGCCACATGTTTTGATCCTGCACCACATGAACATCATTTTGGACCAAAATCTTTAAATGCCTTTCAGACAGCCTTGGTGTCACAATCGCTCCTAATCCACTAACAGCTATCTTTGGTGTACTTCCAGATGGGTTTAAAGTGGAGAAGGAGAAGCAAACTGTAATTGCCTTTACTACACTATAGTAGTAACACATAGACTTATCTTGCTCAACTGGAAGAATCCTAACTCTCCTATTCTAAGTCAGTGGGTAACTGATGTTATATACTATTTGAAATTGGGGAGAAAATTAAATACTCACTTAGAGGATCTGTACAAAACTTTATAAAAACCAGGCAGGATCTAATCAATAACATTTTAGAATAAGCATTTAAATTGAGGAAACAGTTTCTCTCCACTCCATTTATGCGTATTCATTTATTAATTTATCTATTTTAAAAAAAAAAGTAATCTATTTACTTATTTTTACAGCCTTAAAGTTTTACTCTGCTGGTCTAGCTCCCTTTCTCAGGGGTGGGGGTTGATTTGTTTTGAACCTTTTTTTTTTGTAAAACCAGGGTTATTTATTTGTTTGGAATGTTATTTGATTTTAAAAAAATCAAAAAAAAAAACAACAAGACTATGACATCATGCTTAAAAAGTTCCAAAAGACAAACGTTAGATATAGAATCTTGTAATATCATGAAATTCTACTGAGCTTGAACTACCCAAAAAAAGAACGAAAAAAAAAAAAAAAAATTTGGTGTGAGAAAGAAAAAAAGACTTACAACATTATTAGCTTGCATTTCTTTATGAGGAAAGACTGACATTTGATACTATCAGAAGACCCTGTGAAGATTGTAAGATCTTTTTAGACTATAAGAATGTTTAAATTGATTCTAAGTGTGTAGAAATAGAAGGGTGTATTCCTTAAGAATGCAAATGACTGTTTGTTTAATGGTTTAGGACATTTCAGTATGTCATAACTTAAGAGTTAACTTTAACTATGTATAACCTCAGAATGAACTGCTAGGGTTTTTTTCTTTTCTAGGATATAAAAGAGAGAACGGGTTTACTTTAGGTATTCTGCTAAAACCCAAATCAGTCGACTGAGTTGGAAAGAGGCAGTCTCACATTTTTTCTACTCACCAAGAATTAAGAATAAAAGAAATTATTTTTACTTTAATTGGGTTTAAGTTCTTCCGTTGTTTCGACTTCAGCTCACAGTTTTGGCCAACGTGGGGCAGAGACGCGACTCCTTGAGCGGATCGCCCAGAGGACTGGTAAAGGACCGACACCGGCGGGTCGGGAGGACCAGATCCGGAAAAAGTTAGGACTGGCCTGCCTCGGGCGACTCCTGCATGGGGAATCCTTGACCTCCTCTGATTCTTCCTGAATGTCGAGTAAACTGGGAACTTCCAGGCGGGAGGAAAAATTCTTGGTGAGTAGACCGAAGGAGTCCGACCGGGGAAAAGAAACCAGGCAGTGAGTGGACCGGAATGTATAGATAAGCTCGGAAATAAAACAGTGTAAAGATTATGAATGTTAAGGACATGAGTTAGTACACTCCTAGGAAATGAAGAAGAAGTCTCTTAGAGGCTTAAAAGTAAAATAAAGGAAGGGAGTGGGAAGAATAGATAAATAACTGAACATTTCGTGATCGGGAAAAAGCACTGTTGGAGGGCGAGACTCTTTGCTCTAACGGTCTGGTTATATTCTGAACTCAACGGGTCACTCAGGAAATGATCACCTAAACAGTGGTAACCAGCGGCCTTCGGGTGAAACTGTCAGTCCGCTAATCAGGTTGATCATCCGGTGGACCGGAGAACAGGAGGGACCGGGAGTGAAGCGACAATTGAGGCTGGGTTTAGCAAAAAGAGTGCGGAAAACTCACTGACCATGGGGAAAACTAATAGCAAACCGGTTAAAACTCCTTTGGGAAACAGAAAGCATGAATCAACGTACTCATCTGTGACTGAATAAAACTAATTGATTGAACTATTCCTGTCTTCCTCGGGTGTTACTTCCACTGTTTATTTGGCACCCGAACAGTTCCACTCGTGTTGGAGAACCCGAGTGAAGGTGCTAATTGCAGACAGGAATAAGATCGGTGACCGCTGAGTACAATTGCTTTACCGTCCGGGAGAGGTACTGGGACGTAACGATTAGAGCGCCTCTTGGAATGAGACGGAGTCTTAAGGAGACTTATAATTAGAAGGGAGAGGTGGAAATTTAATAAAAAGGGAAAGTACCTCCCGGTCGGGAAGTCGCTAAAGAAAGAGATTGAAAAAACAAGGTGTGAATGAGGAGCCTCTGTTCAGATTATTGTTTTCGAAACATACCAAGGAAAAAAACGGCTTTCCAAGACGCTACATAGAACAGAAAACAGGGTTAGATTTAAAAAAAAAAAAATTTGTAAATGGTGGAATGAACAGAGCAGGGGCAGGTGGCCAGTAGAAGGCTCTGGTGATATGAGTGAACTACAGGAAGTTAGGTAGATTGTATATAGAAAAGCACGAGGGTGCTCTAGTCGAGAAAATGGAAATGTTTTAATAGATGGGAATTGATAATTAAAGATAGAGCCCTGAAAGCGATGCAGAAGTGCAATGAGGGACTGCAAAGCCAAATGAAACTTATAGCAGAAAAGAAAAGTTGTTCTTGATAATGCAAGAACTGTCCCAAAAGTCCGGATAAAAATGGAAGAATAAATAAATAAAAATATATGAAAAAGAAGAACAGATTATACCTTGATTTAGTGACAGCATGTGTTTAAACTCCCTTTGAGGACAATAGTCCATCACCACCCCTTGGGCAGCTGGAGGAATTAATGAGGGAGAGGAAGAAGATGGTCCCGATGATTTTTTTAAAATGAACAGTTTCAGCCAGAGAGGGATGAAGAAGCGGGAAAAGGGATGCCTAATATGACCTGATTCTGACTCCTCAGGATAAAAAAACATGAATATGAAAGGATGGAATTTCAAGCACCATTAATACAAGTGCCCTTTCCGCAATATAATGTACAACAGCCTGACTCAGATTAAAACTGTCCCACCTTCATGGTGCAACGAAACTGGGACCTGCAAGAATTAAAAGAGATGGTGCAGGAATTGCTGAACCAGTTCATGACAATGAAGAAACAATTAGATGACATATATAAGCCAAATGCTGCAGAATGGATTCAGGTCCTTAGAAGGAAAGCTCATTTCAGGCTGAAATGATGTGAGAGTGCAATGGACAGAGACTCTGGGACGACAGCGGGTTGATAGTGGCCAGTTCAGTGTTCAGTGGACAGTTATGAGCACAAATAAAAGCAAAATATATCAGCCCTCTAATGCCCAGTGAACTTTGACAAGACTTGATGGTCCGCCTGTGCCTTTGCATTTCAGTTACAAATAAGGGAGTGAAGGTTGCATCAGAACAGCACACCGCCATTGCACTGACCACCACCATTACATGCTTGTATGCTTCCTTGATTGTTCATGTTTGTCTCAAAAACAGCAAAATCTCTGCTGTCCTGGGTTCCTCTTGGATTACAGTATTCAAAATCATTTTACTGTATTGCATGATTTTTGGACTGTATTATGATGAAGTCTGACTCTTGGACTTTTCAGCTGCTGTTTTCAGAAAAAGAGACTGCCTAACGAACTGTTATATCTCAGCAAAACTGGCTGGAGCAGTATTACTCTTTTACAACAATCGCTTTTCTTCTAGTGGTTTTACCACATATCCTCATTGCTAAATCCTCTCGTTTTCAGTGGCATAATGTGAGACAATTGGTAATAGCATGTCCAGAAGGGAGGATTGGGAGTATGAGGGACCTAACATTTAGTTCACCCAGATAGATCTGTTAAGAAAATAACAGTAGAAGTAGTTGTACCTGTAACCCGATCCGTTCTGTCATTTATCTTTCACTTCTCCACCTAAACCCATGCTGTTTCCCCTAAAATTTTTAAATTAGATTTGCTCCACTCATCTCTCTGGGTACAAGGGAAATAATATTTTGTCTGAATAGCTCATTCTGAACCCTTGGTCATTTTCCCAAAATCATCCTTCCGTTTACATTGTGTACAATATCTTATTTCGTTTAAGGCTGGGACTGGTATTACAATTGTTTATGCTGATTTAGTTAAGCGGGGTGCCATTATTCTGATCCAATATTCTCCTATTCTTCCAGTTAAAAAGCATATGATTTATGACGATTCATTCAGGACCTCCATGGAGTCAATGCTGCTATACACCCTAGGACTCCTATAGTCTCAAACCTTCCACTATTCTCTGTACTGTCCCGCTACTGCTATGTGGTTTTTCTGTTACTGATCTTGTGAATGCTTTCTTTTCAGTTACTGTACACCTTGAGTCTCAGTTCTGGTTCGCATTCACTTTTAAAGGGAAGCGTTGGACCTGAACTGTGATTCCGCAGGGATATACAGAGGCTCTGTGTGTGCGCGTGTGGGGGTGTGTGCATGTGTGTGTGTGTGTGCGCGCGTGTTCGTGTGTTTATGGACAAGAATTTGAAAAGATAAAAAGTTGAGAGGTTATTGGCCAAAGGGGGGTGGTGTCCTGGTGTAATATGTAGATGAGTTGCTTTTATGTTCTGAGGCTCAGGAATAATGCAAAGAAGACACAAAGGCTTTGTTGGTCTTCCTAGCGAAATCGGGCACAAAGTGTTCCGGAAAAAGTTGCAACGGGTTGAAAGAAAAATGAAATACCTGAGTCATGATTTGACTTCAGGGGAATGTGCACAGTCTTCAAGACGGCAAGTTATGTCTGTTCTTGGAAGTTATGATATTGATATTGCCGGCAATGGGTTAAAAAGATTTTTTTTTGGAAAGCACAGCCACTCCAAGAATTAGCGACCTCTTCTAATTTGGTTTTGACTGAAAAATTTCATGGACGGAGAAGGCTGAGAAGGCTTTAACTGATATAAACTAAATTTTATGTCTGCGCTGCGTTAAGAGTTCCGGACTACGGTAGTCTCGTCCTTTCACTCTGTTTGTGGACGAGAAAGGGGGGTGTATGACTGCAGTATTAACTCAACAACAAGAAAATAGACAATGACCGGTCACATACTATTCTAAAAAAAAAAAATTATTAACAAATAAAACTGGATCCAGTGTCTGCTACAATCCCAGCCTGTTTGAAAGCAGCTGATGCAATAACAGAGGCCATATTAGCATGGTCAGATGTTCTTCTCATGAGTTTATTAACTGTTAAGGTACCCCATGCTCTACATTCCATCTTAGTACAGACAAAAACATCTCATTTGACAGGTGCGCTTGCGGTAGTGAAGTGTCAAGCTCACACAGGGAAGACGAATCCAGTAAGTGAGGGAAAATGCAAGCAGACATGTGGGCAAAGAAAGCCGCCTGGGACCCTACTTCACCACTAACTTCTTTATTTCTATAACAGAAGGAGGAACAAGAGTCACACGAGGATGCAGTATTATCTCTACGAACTGTAGCAACAGAAAAGGAGATAAAGACGTTGCAGAAAGAGGGATCAGATAAAGCTCTGAAAGGAATTTAGATCCATCCATTAACTAAACAAACCTTTCCTCCAAAAAGCTTCTTTTCCAGGAATGGCAAATTCTCAGATGGCCTGGATCATGCAGGAAAAGACACTATGACTCAGGATGTCGAGTGGCATTGGGAAACCACAGGGTTCTCTACATATGCCAAAGGTTTAATGTAGGTAAAGTCTTGCAGGTCTCCGAGCTTCCCTGAAGGAAGTCCACGAACAAGTTAACAAGGCTTGGCGGACCGGTCCCCCACCAATGAAGTTCCAGATCCCCCTTGGAACCCGGATACTGGTCAGAGACACCCGAAGGAAACATTGGCATCAACCTCGCTGGAGGGGACCATTCCAGGTGCTATTATCTACATCTCAAGCTGTTAAAGTCGAAGGATTTCCTGCCTGGATCGTCTCAACTTGCAAAGAATGGCATTCTTAGTTCTATTATTAATAACTTTTTCTGTCCCCTTGAACATGGGACAACAAACTTATGGGGACCTTCCCACACTAACTTTCCAAGTAGGGAAGACCACCTCACTCCAGATTGACTTTTGTACTGTTGCTCCTTGTGGAACCGGCAGCCATGAACAATGGACTAGGGCTGAAAAATGTGTGTGTGATTACTGTCTCCACTCATTATGGCAGTAATTGTGAAAAATGGCAGTGGGTATTTGCAAATACAGGTACCTATGACTGGGGTTATCAGCCCTGGAAGGCTCAGCAACATGATCTCAAGACAAGGTTCTCTATCATTAAAGGACATACTAGCAGAACGTGTTCACATAATAATTGTAAACCGTTAATTATCACTTTAAGAGATCCGTCACCCTATGATGGGGGTATTTACATATTAGGGGTAGATGTCTCTGGAAAAGATCCTCTTGGGAAATTCATTATTCGAGTCACAGCACCAACACCCAATTCTGTCACCCCTACCTCCTTAACCTTCCCTACCACTGTCCTTCCTGATGACTCTCCATCGCACCCTGTACAGTATTTATGACCTGGCAAAATCGGATAGCACTTGATATGCTTTTAGCTGAGAAAGGCGTGTATGTGCCATGTTTGGGGACAATTGCTGTACCTTCATCCCTAATAACACTGCTCCTGATGGCTCAGTATCTTGTGCACTTGCTGGTCTTACTGCCCTTTCTGTAGAACTTGCAGAAAATTCTGGTATCTCCAATCCCATTGATGAACTAATTGAACTGTGGTTCGGAATTTTGGCTGGATGGTGTAAAACTATTTTCACCACTGTCCTCATTTCCCTTGCAATCATGGTTATTTTGGTTGCTGCCTCATCCCTTGTATTCGTGGCCTTCTTCAGAGGCTTATTGACACCTCTCTCACAAAAGCCTATTTTCTTCATGCTGACAATTCCCAAAACCCTGATTACAACCCTTTGCTTTCAGAACTTTCTCCCTCTTCTGAATATGATGATATTGGGTCTGTTCATCCTCATGTGCACATTTTTTGTGCAAAAGGGGGGAACTGAGAAAGAAAAAAAGACTTACAACATTATTAGCTTGCATTTCTTTATGAGGAAAGACTGACCTTTGATACTATCAGAAGACCCTGTGAAGATTGTAAGATCTTTTTAGACTATAAGAATGTTTACATTGATTCTAAGTGTGTAGAAATAGAAGGGTGTATTCCTTAAGAATGCAAATGACTGTTTGTTTAATGGTTTAGGACATTTCAGTATGTCATAACTTAAGAGTTAACTTTTAACTATGTATAACCTCAGAATGAACTGCTAGGGTTTTTTTTCTTTTCTAGGATATAAAAGAGAGAACGGGTTTACTTTAGGTATTCTGCTAAAACCCAAATCAGTCGACTGAGTTGGAAAGAGGCAGTCTCACATTTTTTCTACTCACCAAGAATTAAGAATAAAAGAAATTATTTTTACTTTAATTGGGTTTAAGTTCTTCCGTTGTTTACGACTTCAGCGCTCACAGGTGTAAAATATATAAGCAACTGGAATATTTCTCCTTTTCTTGTGTATGTCAATCAATTGGTTAGTCTATCTTGATACAAGTCTACTGGCTACAAACCTGCAATCAAGACAGAAAGGAAGGAAAATACAGATGGAGCCTTAACTGTTAATTTCTTATTAACTACTGACACGACAAAAAGTGAACACAATAATTCACTGACTGATTAACAATCAATTTAATTTCTCTTCCCTAGAGTAACAATACTTTTCTCCTGTTGCTTTTTGACATTTAACAATCAATATTTAAAACTATTTACATATTTTAAATAAATACAAAAAAAAAAAAAAAAACTTATTTCAGTTTCAAACCATATTCTCTTTTCTAAACCTTTTTACAAGATTAGTTATAGCATTTTACTGAACCTCATTTTCAATATAAAAATATGTTTGAGGTTTTTTAATAGATCACAATAATCCTTAATACCCCCTTCAGTCAAAAGATAATACAACTTTACAAAGTAAAAGAAACAAATTATCTGTATTTTCACCTTCAGGAACAAATTTTCCACCTCCAGCAGAGATAAAAACATCAAAGCTATACTGTCCAACTGGGTGAGACTCTGGATGTACATGTGCCTTCCAACCTATAGGAAGAACAAGGGAACAACTCAATTTCTTTTTTTGGTTTTACTTTCATTTACCATTGTATAATAAGGCAGTCTCCTGCATCTGTTTTAAATTTGTAAAATACAGGGATAACAGTGTAGTATATTGGTACTAAAGTTAAGGGCACTGCTTCAGAAGATATGGACATCTGATTTGATTACTAGATTGATGTGGCTTTTGTGTGTTATTTGCAGATTAGATTATTTGTAAAATAAGAGACATTTGTTAACATAAAATTAATAAAATAACAGGTTTTTCATTTCAAAGAAACTGATGATAGAGATGCACAATTAACTTGATTCATCTTATTATATGCTGTGGTTTTCTGTCTCAATCCTAGAAAACACATGTGGCTGCAGGTTTAAGGTTTTTGGTCCAACCATTTTCACAATCAATGAACCATTTTACCTATTACTTAATTCATAATATCTAATTTGGGAGGGGTGGGGGGTTTTGGATAGGCACAAGTCGCAGGGGGGATTCTTCAAAATCTATACATGACAATGTCTTTTCCTTGTTTTGTTGCCTTACCATTTGTTTTTGACATCAATAAAAAATTATTAAAAAAATGTACCTAATATAATCAGCTAGTCTTTTATTTCTTCTTCTCGTAGTCTGTTTTTAAGACATTTACATATTTTTATTTTTTCTACAGCTTTAGTTTTCCTATTAACTTGCCCTATCCCCATGTAGTTTTCTAATGACAATTAACACCACACAGATCAGTCACCAGGGCGAAAAAAGACACTGAATGCTGAAACGTTGCAACTACTTCAGCATCAGAATAAAAATCATGATGATGATGAAAATTTTAAAAACCAAGATTAAAAAACTAAATTTTCCCCATATAACATACACACATTCTTGGTACATTTTAATAAAATGTACAAACCTTAGTTTTGTAATTTCTTAATTGACCCCAAAACTACAGGTTCAATTAAAAACAGAGGTTGTTTGGAACAAAAACCAGCAGCCATATGGAGTTCCCAGGACCATTGTATTAGAGTGACTCATACTTATTTCCAAATTCAACAAATCAAATTTCTCAACTGTAGCTTCTAAACAATACAATTATAAAAATAAATGGGTTCTTGTCAGTTTGACAAGGAACTGAAGTTCTTTAGGTTAGCTAATGTAATATAAATACCAATGATAAGTATTGTTATAGTATAATAAAAATAAAAAAAGATCATCAGAACCATATCATGTCTCCTAAGCTCGTCAGTTTGTAACAGGAGAAGATAAACGATTTTCATAACACCCATTCTAAATTATTATTATAGTTCTGCCTCAGTCAGTTTGAGCAGTTTCCCCTTCAATTTCAACTCTAAGCAATGCTTTCAGAGGTATACACTTACTTAACAACAGTACTAAGTAAGAAAAGAGCAGATCACAGAATTTACATACATATTAAATAGACAAGATTTTGGGAAAAGTAGAGTGGTTGTGATTACTACTGTTCCATGGCTTTCGTCACTGTGTGGACCATGATTTTGACTTTTGCAAAGGTAATGTGGAGCTGTAAGCAATTTCTTTTCTCAATGAACTATATCAAGTGGAGTTTTTGTCTTTATCTTCTGCTGCCAAGTGACTTTACTCACTTTAACTTACTTTTAACGGTAAGAAGCCTTAAACCAAAATGACTGCAGAGCTTTACATTTAACATGCTATGGTCTATATACAGATGCTGCATTCATAAAGATAAGCAGTATTGAATATAGATTGCAAAACACATCATATACTGTATTTATTTCTGCAAGCTTAAAATACAGTTGTAGTTAGAGGCTGATGAATAATTAATAACTATTAGTCAACACTGCTGTATTCATGAGCCTAATAAATTTACACACATTTATTCTAGACTTGCATTTATAATCATGATATATACAAACATATGCACAACACATTTGAATATATTTGGCTTGATACAGAAATAAACATTAAAGCTTGACACTATATATGATAATGGAATGATAAGGTTAAAACAGCAAGGTCTTTTTTTAGAAAGGGTGAAAATTTAGAACTTTCTATTATGCTGTGTCACACATGCACATCACACAATCACCTTCCAGGCTCATCAGAGGTAAGCAATATCACCCCCGGACAGAGGAGGATCTGTCTCTGACAATATTCATCTCTTTTCTCACCTGCAGTACCAAGAAAATGCCCAGTTAGAGCAACTGACTCCACCCCTTACAGCAGAAGTCCTATAAGAACACAGATGCACCTGAAAGAGAAGTCTCAATCTGTACCTGAACTCGTTAAGAGGATGGAGCTCCTAGCCAAGGCCCACTCTGAGCTATTGATGCCTGAAGCCAAGAAGTCTACCATTATTTCTGTTGTTTTACACTGTTTTTGAGCCCGTTTTTTGATAGTAACAAAATAGGATTAAAAGGGGCAACCTGCCTGGCACCCCAACACTTCCTTGGAGTCCTCTTGTGTTCTTCCACCTGTTCACAATTCTTATATATACTGTGGGCATGTGGCTACATATGACAGAAAGTCCAACATCCCACTCATAATTAACAGATGTAGAGCAATGCCCAACTCTAGGAAAAGGTGTTCATACATGATCACTTGACTATTGAAACCAAAAAAAGTTATAAAATAGTAGACATGCCACAAGAAGATTTAAGGAACACTATAGGATGAAAAGGACATATTTGTTATTTATTTGCCAAATGGGGGCTGGGCAGTCTCATGGCCTTGTTTTGTTTTGTTTTCTCCAGCCCTTATTTGTTTTATTTTTTCTGTCCTCCAGGCCATTGGACCTTACTTTATTCTTTGTTCCTTAGTATTGCATAATCTCATTTTTATATTTTTCTTTTTTCTTTCTTCATCTTGTAAAGTACTTTGAGCTACATCATTTGTATAAAAAACATGGTATATAAATAAATGTTGTTGTTGTTATGCCCAGGAATAACCAGATTCTACTTTATATAACTTTGCATACTATTAGCTGTTTTTATGTTTTGTTTCTATCCTAATCTACATACTCCAAGATTTTGTCTGCACTTCCTTTATTTTCACACCTTGCATGAAGGTTTACACTAAAAAGAGGACAGAACCTAGTCAGGGAAGACCGGACTGGGATGCTCATTTAGAGGTAAGAGCAAAGATAACTGCCAGAAGACACAATTTCCTGTCCAGGAAAACAGACTGTGATTTTGTTTTCCATTTAAAGTATGCAACTGGGGAGCTGCCTTGACAAACCAGTATCTAGCAGGCAATGTAGGTGGAAGGCTTTAGCAACACCGAAGGCTACTACATAGTTCTTGCCTGAAGTAAGAAAGCATTCCCAGTTTTGGAAATCTTTAGGCACTTACTCAAGCTACTATGACTTTGGAACTGAAAGATGAACCTGTAAAACTTACTAAAAGGCAATAATAGAAGCCAGAAGACAAAGACAGAGGCAGATATTGAGAAGATATAAGGTAAAGGACTTGTACAGTGCTTGAGAAGTAAGCAAGTGAGCAAGCCATTCCACTGCAAATATTTTTCTTTTTATAATCTGTATCTTTTTATATTAAGTGTCACTACCAAATATTGATTAAGACAACCACAAACAGCACCTCTACTAAGGAAATATACTAGTTTATATGTACATTTTTGACAATAGAAAAAACTAAAGAGTAAAGAACAAGTCAACTGTTGAAGCATCACTTTTTTGACAACAAAATCATCCAGAACTTAATGGATGCTGTCCTATACAAAGTGTGATTTTTTTTTTCTTAAGATATATAAGTTGTTCATTTTTAAGTAAAATTGAAAAGGTGATCAGTGTTGAAATAGAGACAGTTACCATAAGTAGTACAAATGATCTTATGATTTAAATCCATAATGCCTACCTGATGAATTCTGTTTTTCCTTGCATGGTTCAAGTAGATCTTTGTACTCCACACCAGTGTGAATCTCCACTCCCAGAATTAAAGCTACCTTTACTAGGATCAGCTGCAACTGTCTTATACCTGCAACACAGGTTTAAAAAAATGAAAAAAAAAAAACACAAACACTTTGTTTTAGTAAAAAATGAAAAATCTTACAGTATTTCAATTAATAGAACATGCCTCAACTTTTCTCTTCTACATATCATGCAACTTTTCCAGCTTAATCTGTTTCCTTTGTGGATGCTTTCACCTTCCCTATTTCTACCTTCCATCCTGATTCTATGGGTTAGTTTTTCTTCTTGGTTATTTATTATTGTTATACTGTTTTCCTGCAACAGCATTTTGAATACAGTTACAAAATCTTAAAATGTTTGAGTCAACAATGAGAATTACAGACAAACAATTTAATATTGATTAGTCAGAATATGAATAAATGAAAAAAATACATATTAACATCCAATGGGGCATGAATTTGAATCTTATGTCAAATTAAGTCAATTTGGACTTGTCCAGATTTAATTATCTAATTACTTTATGGATTTAATTAATTTAAAAGTCTCCTTAGAATATAACTGGAAAAATCTTCCAGTCCACCAGACACCGTTACAGATATCTCTTTATATAATTTTGAATTCAAAATGTTATTTGTGAAACAGTAATTAGCATGAACAAAACAGGCTGACCAAATGTGTGCCACTGCAGCTACAACTTTAAATATCTTTATCCATTTCATGTGCACAGCAAGGATTAAACTAACAAACATTTAAAGTGCATATACAGTCAGGTGCAAGTTTGTGAACACACAGCTGATATTTGCTTTACATCATATAATGACAAAGTTTCAACTTCATTTGGGCTAGTTTGATTTCTGTTATGCTGTTCTGATTAATTACAACTA
Source organism: Polypterus senegalus (assembly GCF_016835505.1). Lineage (NCBI taxonomy): Eukaryota > Metazoa > Chordata > Cladistia > Polypteriformes > Polypteridae > Polypterus > Polypterus senegalus. The sequence goes on along the minus strand of NC_053156.1, from coordinate 226,244,880 downwards.
GAACAGTCATATTGCTTACTAACAAACTTTTAAATTAATTTTTAACTAAAAACAAATATGTAGACTGGAATGTATGTTATTTTTGAGTGTGTATATAACTTTACCTATTGTAAAATTGATTTTCTTAGCACATTGTTGCAAGAAGTATTTTAAGTTATGTGTGTACCATATGTGCACTGTAGTACTAGTAACAGCTATAAGTAATAGATGCATTTTTGTCCAAATTTTTTCCTGAGGAAAAGTGATTTTTAGTGGAAAGTTAAACATTGGTTTACAATCTGAACCCCTGTGACGCCTACTATCAAATTGCGGTTTCCCTAAAGATCTCCCTTTGAGTGCTGCATACAACCTTTGCTTCCAGAATCAGAATTCATCATCCACACGTGTCCAAAAGCCATGATGATCAGAAAATTATATTGATTGGTAAATCATCACCATGAGTCAGAAAGTTGGCTGCGATCAAGCTTACCAGATCATCTTAAAACTATAAGCAAGTGGACAATTTACCGCAGGATTACAATCGTACTGTCCTGCTATAAAACTACCTTTAAGTGCAAAAAAACACATGAGATGAACCGCCATAGATGGGGAATAGGTGATGCTAACAGATGCGACCATCACCGAGTTTAAAAATTACACTGGGCATGAGTGGGGACTAGTTGGGCAATGGCACAATGCAAAAATATATGGTGCCAATTGTCAAAACAGTGTGAAAAAACTATGGTTACAGGTGCCATTTCAGTATTCAGGCATGGTGGCCTGTGGATACTGCCAAAAAACCACCACAATGATAGGAGCAATTTATTTGAAGGTGCTGAAGGACAAGCTCCCAAATTTTATGGCAATACCTGGTAAAACTTATTTTGAACAGGATGGGGCACCCTGTCACACAAGCAAGACAGTGAAGGCATGGCTTGCAGCAGATGGATCAGTTTTTAGATCTGTGACTTGGCAATTCACAAGACCTCAATCTAACTGAAAATGAATGAATGACAATGAAGAAAGCCGTTGCTAAAATGCACTCAATATCTATGGAAGACCTGAAACACAATATCAAACAAGTTTGGGAGTCACAGATTGCAGAAGAGTACTGTCATCAACTCTGCCATTCCATGCCTGCTCGGATCTAGGCTGAAATCAATAATAAAGGCCAACATAAAATACTAAAAACACTTCTAGTAGCGACAACAGCTACTGGATTATTGTCAAATGTAACTTCATTCATGGCTTGCACTGTGCAGACTAAAAGAATTACCAGTGGCTGCTTTAATTTTACTTACTTTTATGTTTTACTTTTCAATATTTGGCATATTTGCGCACCTCCATGCTGCATTCATAAACTTTTGCACCTGACTTTACAGTATGAAAGTACTGTTTTTATAAATACACTTTTAAGCACTTTTTTATCATTGTAAAAGTCATTCACAATGCCAACTACAAAAGAGAATTTGCCTTTCTCTGCAGAAAGGACTGGCGTAGATTTGGAGATTTCCTGTTGATTTCATATTATAGAAACTCCAAAATTTGCATTAAATTCTACCCTCTGTACATTACATATAAAAGTAACAGATTTTTTAAATCCACTTTCATATACTATACAATTTACACACACAGTTAGTTATGTATAATACATATAGTCATGTGAAAATGTATACCCCTGAAAATAGACATTTTCAACATATTTGAGCAGGTACCCAGTTGATCTTTTCATTTTTCTTTTTGTTTTTGAGGTATTCCTTGGTGAATTTGCTAGTGTGTTTTGAATCTTTATTTTGCTGAAAGGTCCATTTGCAATTCAATTTCAAATTTCAGACAGATGAACTCCCATCCTCCTCAAGAAAACTTTGATACGATGCAGAATTCATAGCTGACTCAATGACTGCAAGCTGGCCAGGCCCCAAGGCGGCAAAGCAACCCCAAAACATAACACTTTCACCACCATGCTTCACAGCTGGTACAAGCTTCTCCTGAAATGCAGTCTTCAGTTTACACCAAACAAGTCTTTTGTTACTGGTGACAGACAACTCTTTCTTTGAATCATCTGTCCAGAACATGTTGTTCCAGAAGGCCCAGTCTTTGCTTAAATGGCAAACTAATGTTGCTCTAATGTTCTTTTTAGATAGAAAAGTTGGGAATGTTCCTTGCACACCTCGTATGTAGGTCAAATATGTGCAGTTTCTTTCTCATTGTAGCACTGCACTTTGACACCAATGGTTGCAAGAGTTGCCTGAATATCCCACAATGAAATGTGAAGTTCTTACGGACTTTGCTTAGCATCAAACAGTCAGCTCTTATGCCAAATTTGCTAGGCCAGCCAGTCCTGAACTTAACAGTCATTTGAAAACTATAATTAAAGATTTTCCTTACAGTGGATTTCAAATAATTTTGCAATCTTTTTAAATTCCCTGCCAGACTCAGACATTCACAGCCTTCTTTCTGAGGGCATTAGAGAGTTCTTTTGATCTAGGTATGATGACTCTACACATGTCAACAACAAAGAGAACACCAGACCCCAGATATCTGTAGTTTAAATACTCCCCAAAGACGTGATAATTATTGGTACCCAATCTGGAACACCAGATTTGGAGTTTATGGATTTGAAGTAGTGATAAATGTATGGGTTTGCTTATTTTTTTCCCAAGTGACAATCTGCATTGTTATAGTACAATGTGAAATTTAATACACCCTGACAATTTTTTGTCCCATTTGCTCAAGTATAACACCTTTATCTGTTCAATATGTTGAAAAAGTAAACAATTTCCATGGGGTCTACTTCCTTTTTTCACTACGACTATATTTTAAAATTGCTGTATGATAATGGCATTTGGATTTGAAAAAATAAACTGATTGTCTATTGAGAAGGGGATTACAGAATACTAAAAATAATTTTAGATTCAATGTACCTAGCAAAATCATTACCAGTACTTACTGATATGGTCAAGGGAGCCACTGCAGAACTTGCCATAGAACTTTTTGGCTGACAGATTGCGGAGATCGTGGATTGTGTAAGGCCAGAGATGCAACACATTGTGTCTTGAGAAGGCATCCCTCTTCTCAATTAGGACCACTTTGGCACCTAGTAAGGCCAGCTCAATGGCGACACGTAGTCCACAGGGTCCAGCTCCCAGCACTAAACACTAGAAAAAAAATTAGAAGATGGATAGAAACTCAACATAGATTATCACTTACAAATTTCCATACAGTAATACCCTAGTTGCAAAATGCTCAATAAAAATGCAACAGTCTGCAGATCGCTCAGTTTTAAAGGAGCAATTTTCCAAAATATTTGGAAATGTTTAATGACGAGCACTGACCTTTTGACAGGCACAAGGGGAACTTTACTGGACAAGATCCTTTTTTTTTTAATTTGTTGTCATACCCGGATGGAGGTGGTACCCAGGCGGGACGCCTGAGAAGACAGGAGGAGGGCTTGTGCCTCCTCCAGACATTGAGGGGGCGACCGCCCTGGAGGCCTCGGGTAAAGAGCTGGGAAGCTCGACCCTGTCGGGACCCGGGGTTACCGCCAGGGGGACCCCAATACCAGGAAGACCCTAGACATCACCACTTCTGCCACACCAGGAAGTGCTGGGGGGATGAGAACACAGGGACACCTGGAGTACTTCCGGGGAGACAGCCGGCACTTCTGTCACACTGGGGCGTGTCGGTGAGAGATTGCCGGGAACACACCTGGAGCACATCCGGGTGCTTATTTAAAGGGGCCGCCTCCCTGCAGAAGGGACAAGAGTCGGGTGGAAGAGTGACAAGGTCTTTGGAGGAGGCAAGAGGCGGCCTGAAGAAGAGAGAGAAAAGGCATTGGATTGGCCTGGACTGAGGGGTATTGGGGATTGGCGAGCATGGAACTGTGAAAAAACAATGAAAAATAAAAGTGTGCTTGGTGACATGAGCGTGTCTGCCTGTCTGTGTCCAGGGCAATGTTCACATTGTATATGCATATTACTGTACACTTTTATTTGTGTGTTTTTCCAATTCACAGGAAATTTGGATACAACCTCAGGAACACTATAATATTCACCTTGGTAAAAGTGTTTTCCATGTCTACTGATTATATTAGATTATCAGAAATGGTATTACACTGCCCCTCTACTGCACATACATTTGATATTTTTCTATAAATTGCCTTTTGAGAGTCAAATGTTCAGTAATTTACTACCTTGGCCATCTGGTACCATCAGTGACCTTTTTTTGTATATTAACCATTCACAGCAAGGAAAAGTAACATTTTTATAAACCAGAGCCCCGATTACTAAGTACACGTATTAAAGTTATTTCTTCACAATCATGGTATGTATTATTTTGCCACATAAAACTGTGTTATAAAGTGAAGTATATTTTATAAATATTAAAAAAATATCCAGCTCGCTTCTTGCTATAATGGAACTAATGGGTATTGGGGTCCCATTGTAAAGAAAAGCCTTAAAACTTTCCCATAAAGATTTTTGAATTTGCACGTAACTGAACTCAGTTTGGAAAAACTTTGTTCAGTAATTGCTGTTGATACAGGCAATGTGACATACATTTTCAACAATTTAAACAGTGCTGGAATTAACACTAAATTCTTTAAATATATCCAGTATTGCTCGGGCATTATTTTTTGGCAAGGTGTATGAAGATATGTATATGGTGTAATGAAATACTCGTATCTCAATTAGTAGACTGATCAGACTGTCTTTGAATAATACTGTCAAAATAAAATGATCAAAGCTACAAGCAGACATGAAGATGTACTCTCAAAGATGTCCAGTTTTACAATGCTTTGCTGTAATGCAATATGCTGGAATGCATAAGCATAAAATGATGTGCACTGTTACCAACATTTTCTGAATAACCAATGCATTTTGAAACATGAAAGCTAGTGTTACAAACAGAGTGAATGTCTGCAGCTACAGTTCTGTAAAAGGTGGGACATCCCTGGCCAAATTGCATATTTCATTGAGATTTCAAGTAAAAGTAACTGTATTTACTATTTCAGCAGTTCAGAAGAAAAAGCAACGGTATTTTTATGGAAATGTTAATGTATAGTTATGATTTACTTGATAAATAAAAAAAAAAAGATTAAATATGTCATTTGCAAACATTTGGGCACCATACTTTCTGCATAGTCCACAAGCTGTTCTACCTGTACATTTTCTAGGTCTTCCAAATCTTGTCTTGACCTCCACAGTTCCCTTTAAACTAACATTCTGAATAAGATTTCTGACTGTGGTAATTGCAAGCTGTAGAAGGAGGACAATAATTTTGTAGCTTTATCCTACTTTGTAGGCACCAATTAATTTAAATTTAAAATCCTCAGTCATTTGCTTAGTCTTGCACAATGCTTGAAGAGTTATAAAGAATTCATTAGGGTCTGTAAATGTCATCAGTAGTCAATTCTAAATGAGAATTATTGAGCAGACTAACACTTAAAGAGCTAACCCAGACCAGACTGAAGACCAAACGAATTCAGAGACCTTACAACTGAAAGAGTACCCAAACCTTTGAAAATGGCACATTTACTCTTTCATATTGTCAAACAGTAGTGAACTACTATTACTCCAGTCTACTTATTGTAGTGTTTAAAGTATTACCAAATAGGATAATATTGCAAGTGCAAAAATATCTGCGATATTTTCCACTACATTGCCTGCTCTTTGCCTTATCTTACTCAGTTGAGAATATTCAACAAGGTGGGGAAAATACAGGTCATATTTAAAACAAAGAAAAAACATCAAATTTTTCCAGAATTTTTCTTCAGAATTTGAGGTAATTTATTGATGTTATTCTTATGTAGTTAGGTTTGACCTCTGCTAAACATATATTACTTTTGAAGTAATAATACATTGAAAAAAATTAAGTACATTCAATCATCTATTTTATTACTTGCTTAGTACCATTCAAACCAGCCATGGCCCCACCCTATAATAATAACACACAGCCCCTGCTCATATTGTACTTTAAAATATGAAGTTACCAAAGAACTGCTGGTAAAAATATTCACAGCAGTGATATCATCAAAAAATGTCACTTTGTGGAACATTATTGTTTTAGTCCTGTCTCTGTTATATACAGTATGTGGTACTTTTTTAAATAAATGCATTTATGACATTACACTGTATATAAGCAAAATGCATGGTATCCATAGCTAATAAACCTTATAAAAACCTATGTAAATAATCAATAGCATTTGTGATTTCATTAATTCCATTAACAGATTTTGATCTACCTGTATTTGGTCTAGTCCATGGGGGGAACTTTCTTTTGTGGTGCGAAACTAACACATTTGGCTGTCTATTGTACAAAAAGCCAGCACTGAAAAACAGGCAAACTTAGCCACTCTGTTACAACAAAATAAAGAACTAAAAAAACAACCTATAGTAGCATCCATTATGAGAATTATCATTGTTTTTACTGGTAAACATAATACTATTAAATTAATTATTGATTAATTACACATACTTTTTAAACTCTGAGTGTTAGTTAACTTTAGTACTTTATTAGTATTTTCCATATATAGGCACATCCTTGTTTTTCATTTTTTTCCTAGCCTACACCAGACATTCCTGCTGAAAACATGATTTGAAAAAGACCACAAACTACCTTACTGGAAGCATGTTTGTCTCATACTGACCCGTGCTATATTATCAAAGATGCAAATATTCAGTAAGAACTACTATACATCACAAATTTCCAATACTGTACACAGTTTTACATAGGTCAGTTCTTATTTATTCATAACTAGCAAAATACCCACACTTCACAGCAGAGAAGTAGTGTGTTAAAGATGTTATGCAAAAAAGGTAACATTTTAAAAATAACGTAACGTGATTGTCAATGTAATTGTTGTAGGCTTATTTTAGTATTGAGAATGATGAGTATGATTGTAAATGTTGTGTATGAGAAATACACATTTTTAGGATGCAAGGATCTCTTTGTAAACACGCTTGCAGTTCTACCCGCAGGCTGTAAAATGTCTGCTGAGCTTACTCTTGAGCATGCAACGTACAGTTGGCCATGTGAGAACCAATCTTGTGTCAAGTTAATGCCGACCTTTTTTAGAGTCTGGCCCTGTGACTTATTTATTGTCATAGCGAAGCAGACCCTTACTGGAAATTGGAGGCATTTGAATTGGAATGGTCAGAGGGTATGAGAGGGATGCGAGGAATAAATACAGTCTTCTCCGAGCCTGTTTCAGTGAAGACAGTTGCCTCAATAAGGTTCGTGTGCAGAGATTCGATTTAAAGCCTGGTGCTATTACAAATTTTTGGTGGTTGTAAGTTTCGTAGTAAAGCAGTGGAGTAAATGAAAAGGCAAGAGTCACCAGCAGGCAGACGTGAAGCAAGGGGAACAATAACAGGCTTGAAGCGTTGGAGTAAAGAAGAAGGGAGCAGTGAGCACGAACAGCTGAGGACAGTAAGGAAGCGAGTGAGGAGACACATGAGCACGGGATGTCGTTAATGTATATAGGCAG